>NC_046372.1:5259374-5378460 GCF_011125445.2 Fundulus heteroclitus
TGCTCCTGGTCTGCCTCTGTGTGCTGGTATAAACAGTCAGTCTAAATACTTAAGACCCTCTTCAAGCAATGGTATAATGAGTGTGTACACAATCTTCTACAAAAAAAACATGTCCTGCAGAAGTGGAGTTGAGTGAAGTCAAGTGTCTTGTGTCACTTCTCAAAAACTAGAGAAAACAGCCCAAAACAATGGATTACAGCTGTCAGTTCATTAAGACTTCAGGAAAAAGCATTATGGGACTGTATCCAAACAGAGCTGTATGGAGGTTTCTCTAAATATATCTATGAATATAGCCAGCAGCAGTCTTCTACGTAATGTGTAATTCTAGGTTTCAGCTGACAATTTAAACCTAAAATGTATAAAACTCATTTAATGAGCTGCTTGTGTCATTGAATTGGAATCCTTATCCCACCCTCTTTGAACCTCATTGCTTAATGACATTTAAAGCTTTTACATAAATCAAGATGTGGTGAAGTTTGCGTCAATTTGTTTTCCACCAGAGATTATCTTCATTCTCTGTAGGTGAGATGTTTGAAGCTCACTTATGCTGCTAAACAACAACAACTTTTTGGTGTCTGTTTTTTTCCATTTGGTTAGGAAGACAGAGCCTGGACCTTGCTGACAAAGGGGAGCTGCACCAACTACAGGTTATTTTTTGTGATTTACTATTTCAGAATATTACATTGTTTTTTTTTTTGTGAAAGATTGATTTAGGAACTCAGATAAAGAAAAATCTTGGAATGTCTCAATAAATCACCCTGACACAGTAATTAAAAACGAGTAAGATCTTCAAGAGGACAGCCTCTGGCTGGAGGGCCTTATCTGGGTTTGTTTTTGATCCTTATCGCCTCCCATTCCAAATAGAGGAAATTGATCTAAGGAAGGCTTAGCACCAGCAAACTGTCCTCGACTTCACCTGAAGAGTATTCAAGCTCCTATTACCCTGCAGTCTCACTTAGTGTCTTATTTTGCCAGTTATTTTCCACCCATGAACATTTCCAAAAACTGTATGGCAAATAATTAGATTCAAAGGCTAAGTACTGAAATTTTACTAAACCCAGTTTTGAAATACAAGTGAAAGGATGAGCATAAAACAGCATAGATCTAACTTAACTCTGCTCTGCTCATCCACTTTTCTATAGACTTGAAAATTAAAACAGCTGCATTTAGTATTAGTTTCCAGCAAACTTGACCATTCACATTAACATTGGGAGTCTTAACAAGCTGATATTAGCTAGTAAAATAGTCAGGCTATCTGCTCTGGTAGTGAGCCTGAAGTTGGCTGCTTCACAGACTTGCAGCTCGTAGCTTCTCAGCTGTAGTTTTAAAAAAATGTTGACTTTACCAGGAGCAATTTCTCACTCTTCTTTAGCTTCCACATCATAACTGCCCACATTTATTTTTACCATAAATACTTTGAAAAAGCTCAATTTTCCCTTTTGTAAACATGGTAAAAAAAATCATAAGAACCTTCTTTCAACACTAATCTGACGAGCAGTGCAGCAAAAGGTGGCAGAGGGGCAGTTCCTGCATGACTTTATTTTTCCATAAAGCGTGGAAAAATCCAGTCACTTCTTCCTGCATTTCTTTAAAAAAAACTTCTAAACCGTAGGAGCGACATGACGAAAGAGCTTTGTAGTTTTGAATCACAGCTTTTTAAAACCTGGGTGTACCTTCATACCAGAAATGGTTTCCTACAGGGGCATGTTTTGCTCATTTTATTTAGAGACCTGATCTCATACTGAATGACCTCACACAGATTTTTTACTGAAAGGGCTGTGTGAATTTATTGAAAATTCCCCCGGCTAGCTTTTTCCCTTTGGTGTTTCGTTCAGCTTTCTCTCCAGAGAGTCACAAATGAAGTTTGTTTCTGACAGATTTGCTATTCTTAGTGAGTCGATTAAGGTCTAGCAATGTGATGTGAATTTCCAAGAGTCTGTGTCATAATCGCTATTTTAGTTTATATATTTTATTTTGCACACAGATAAAAATTATTTTGTTCACAGCTGCTAAGACTCAGTTGAAGAACGGATTTTTTTTTCTCATCATTTGCATGATAAATTCCTAACCTAAAGCCCAACAACAGTATACACTTTTCTAATGGACAGATGAGGAAAAAAAACATATCCCCCACCATACACACTCTCTTCTCTACACATGCATGCACGTCTGGAACTCGGCTTCTCTGTCTCATAATTGCTGAGTGTTTTCCTGCGGGGTCCCCTTGTCTTCTAACCCCCTGCACCCCCACAGATGAGGTGTGGTAAGATCTGGAGGAGCCACAGTACTGTGCCATCTGGATAGACACTTTCACATCGAAGCTCACCACACACACACACACACCACACACACACACCACACACACACACACACACATACAGATACAGATACACCTCTGCCACACACCCAACTGAGAAACCCTGGAAACTGGTTACTGGACTCAGAGGGAGAGCTGAACACTGAGTGCATGCCTGTGAATATAAGTATGGTGCGTGGGGAATACTGGGCTGTGGATTGTTCATTGCTACAGGCTGTTGTTCAGTGTGTGTGTGTGTGTGTGTGTGTGTTTTCTGCTCTGTGCTCTTGAAAAGGGAACCCTCTCTACAAATCTAAGGCATACACAGATTTGCATGCTGTTGTCTTTAAGGGAGAGAAAAGGAACTTGATGCCCACATCTTCAGATAGGTGACGAGGAATAATGACATGATGAAATTCAGGCCCCAGAAAAACATGATGCGCATTCCAGTACACAACCCGAAGAGTAGTCTACTGTTTGTTATGATAACAAGGGGTGGCATCAAACTGCAAACCAAGGTCTAGGTTATGGGCCTATATTTATTGATTTTCTTTTTTTTTTTTTTTTGGGGGGGGGGGGGGGGGGGGTTAGACGTAGACATCAGTCCCACAGCGGTGAGCGGAGAAACGTATCACCGCAGGCACAAACCTACAAGTAAACTTGCGCTTGGACTGATCTCTCGTCGTTGTAAAGAGTTGGAGCTCTAAAAGCAGAGAGGTGAATTCACACAGTAAGTACCTAAATCCGCCTCACGCGTGGACTGTCAACACCCGCAGAGTCGAGCCTGTCAAACTTCAATCTCGTTTGAGATCGCGCAGGGAAAACGAACCGACTTCACTATCTAAACCGACCCGGCTGTTTTATATCCCCCCGTAAATGTTCAATAATTTACTCACCTTTATATGATCATTGTTGCTGCTCGACTGGCGCTGATTCCAGATCGAAGTTGGAGCACTTTTCTCCGACTCAAGTCTCGCTCAGGACCAGGGGCAGAGAAAAAAGCAACAATCTCGCGGGCTGCTCAATCAGCGCCCCCCCCCCCAACTCCCACCCACCACCGGTTCAGCTAAGAAGCAGAAAGTTTAAATCCTCCACATACATTTATTGGAGAATAAATTATTATGTTTTTTTTAAGTAAGTTTCAAAACTGCTATCTTTTCCCCCTGCCTTTTCAGTCTTTTAACCCTTTTAGGACAGATGTGTCGCTTCATTTTTCTCCCATCAAAAAATAAAAAAATAAAAAATCTAACTGTTTTTGAAAGTTAAATCCTTGCTCTTTCACCCTGTGTTGGTCTTATTATGGCAAAGAACTTTCCTTAAGTCACTCAGCCATCCAATCACAGACGAAAATTCATGCTGACAAAAGAAGCTGCGCAGCTCCTCAGAGTGGTCTGAGAGGCACTGGACACTTGTTGTTTTGCGAGCATTTGGAGTGTTTTTTGAGTTTTGGTTGGATGTGATGTCAAATTGTACACCTTATTCCTAATATAATTACACAATAAAAAAGAAATGTTGTTCAACTCAAAATGTTAACAGTACTGTTATTGGTCAATGCACATTAGATCATTAATAAAATCAAACAACAAACCAAAAGATATTAGTAGGCATTCACTTAAGTCTTTAAGATTTTTCTACAGGCAGCTTTACTACAACTACTTTTTGTGCCACCCCAAGAGTTGAAGTGGCGTCATCTGGCCACCCCTGTGAAACATTTCTGGAAGCACCACTGCACCTGAGACCCCTCTAAGGCTGATTGAGGAGGATGACACAGAGGAGAACTGTGAGTTGGAGAGAGGATCAGCAGAAGAGGAGGATATAATTTTTCCGTATTGAAAGAAACTAACATGCAAATAGTAGTAGTAAGAGTCAGTATGTATGCTATCTAGCTAAAAAAAAGCATGCATGCTTTGTTTGTAACTGGGTAAGCTTTGAGTAGGAATATGCGTAAAATGGCAAAGCAGGTAAGGTGAAGCTCGGGTAAAATAGATTCATAAAACCAGGAGTTTTATGGACTCTCTAGAAAGAAAGACAAGATTGCCTTTTTTTTCTATATTTAAGTCGGAAAGACTAAGATTTGTATAGTATTTTGTGGTTTTACTGGAGATTCCTGCTAATAAAACAAAGGCATCTACCCATAGCTTTGGAGATCATGTTTACAGCTAGAGCATGACAACACACAAAGTTTGCATGGTTGATGTAAAACTAAGTGCGAAAAAAAAAACATGCCTGTTTTTCTAGTACTTGTAATCTATACTCCTTTAGTTTGTAAAAATGTATTTATCATTATTTTTTATATTTTAGTATCAGAGGCTGTGTTATAAAATGTTATTTTTTAAATTTAATTTATTTATTTGTTATTACAAACCATCTAACAGTAAATAATGTTTTTTTGTTTTGTTTTTTCCTGTAGAATGCCTTCTAGTGGGGAGCCAATGGCTATGCTGTGGTCCGAAGCCGGAGCAGAAGGTGTGGAGACGCCAGAAGCAGGTCGCTCATCAGACACAAGACTGAGAAGGAACCTGATGAGGCACCAGCACACCTGAAGTTCATCTCCAGGAGAACAACAGGTGTCCAGCCTCCGGTAAATTGGAATGAAGACTGTAAAAGCTAAACCAAAAGAGCCAGTGTGCAAAAATATTTGTAGAAATCTTTATTTTAGCCCCTGCTTGTGTAAATGTAATGCTAAAATTGAACACTTGCTTAGTGGAGTGTTGTTATTTATGTTCTTTTCTTCATTTTCTGCTTCACCGAAAAAAACAAAAAGTTATTTATTTCAACTGTTATTACCTTATTTAAGCAGCATGGTCAAAAGTTGCTAGACGTTCAAAGATGGTGTGGTCCTTTGTCAGGCAAAAGTTTTGCTGATAGCACTTTATATGTGTTTATATATAGATTACAGGCAAAAGAACTGTATTATTTCAGGTGAGCTGTGTGTCAAAGACCTAAAAATGGCTGGAACTTTCTTCATATTGAAGACTAAAAGCTAAACTAAAAGTCCAATGAGCCTCATATGTTGTGTGAATCTAAATTAGGATTCCAGGTTCCAATGTATTGTGTTACTGAGGTGATTGTAATGCATTTTCAATTACTGCTTGAAAAAAGACACCAAAAAATATTTCTGTTTTTCAAATTTACTTCCATTTCAACAGCAATTACACATTTATTTAAGAATATAATGTAAAAATAATGTCAGATATACAAAGAAGGGGTAGTTTTGTAAATAACAGTCAAAGCCTATATTCATGCCTCTTGTACTACTTTCTTTATTACCAAAACAAGAAAATGTGTCTAGGTGTATAATTAGCATTACAGTCCTTAAACAAAATCACAGAATTACTGCTGAGTTAGTGGCATTTTTCTCTGGCTGTATAGAGCAAAGAGTAATGCAGCACTGCCCCTATTTGTTGTGCTCTGCCAGTTAGATGGCTGAAGGAAGGATCCTATTTATTTAGTTTTTTACTCTTAAGCCTCTGTGATTTCTTTTCTTTTCTTTTCTTTTCGGTGGATATGCTAGTAATTGTACAGCACTTTGGAGCAGCTGCAACTGTTTTAAAAGTGCTGTATAAATAAAATTGACATTGACATATATCTAAAAAAGAACATAAAAATGCATGTGTTAGGTATGCCTAAACATGAAGAAATTAGGGATTAAAAAAAAAAAACATTGAGTTATGTAATGTCTAT
Organism: Fundulus heteroclitus; assembly: GCF_011125445.2. Taxonomy (NCBI): domain Eukaryota; kingdom Metazoa; phylum Chordata; class Actinopteri; order Cyprinodontiformes; family Fundulidae; genus Fundulus; species Fundulus heteroclitus. Next base: position 5,265,355 of record NC_046372.1, read on the forward strand.
TGAGTAGATTTGTAACTTATAATCAGTGTTGATTTTGATAGAAACACATTCTATTGATGGATGGTGCATTACATTTTATGAGTACCTCCAAGTGGATGTGTGGTGTTATTAGGCACCCCTGAGGAATTATCATGCCAATGTGGGTAAATCTTCATCAGTACGGACAGGGCTTCTACATAGCATTGCATGAGGTTAAGTAATGTTGACATTGGGTGACTACTATAATATCTGAATAGGACTTAAAAGAAATTGATGGCAGTCTGGCTTTAACTGGATATGAAAGTGTGTATGATTCAGCTGCCTCTTTCAGGTCATACTTTAGTTGCAAGATCTATAACTGTTCAGTCAACTAAAAGGTCCTGACATAGAATAGGAGTTGTTAAAGTCGACCAACCACTTTGTTTTGCTGCAGCCCTTAGAGTTGACAGTAACCATTGTCAACTCTAGGGACTGCAGAACAAGTGCAACATTGTGATATGATACAAACAAAAGACAGCAGCTGTGGCGACACAGTCTGCTGGAATGCAAGAAGCAGCGAGACTGGGTGATCCTCCATTTTCCGTCTGGTTTGTGAAACAAGATTCTCAGCAGAATCTAGTGAAGAAAACATGTTAGGGATAGCACACGGCAACCTTGCTTATTATTTAAGCCCTGAATACATTTTGACAGCCTGCATGTGGATCGTAGTACAGAGCCAAACCAGTGAAAACCACACAGCCTGTGACCTTAGCAAATTTTATTATGTGAAAGTAAAATGTGGGTTTATTGCAGAAGTGATATGCGAAACAGGCTGACATTAAAATTCTTAGGAAAGCAGTTTTATCCACTTTATACAGAATATCGTCATTGCAGATGCAGATACAGTATTTCCTGTCAATACAAACAGTCAAAGATGAAAAACACACCAAACTATCACTCCTATAAAGGTAACGCTGTCTTAGAAGTACACTTGACAACATACAATCAGCATGTCTTCTCAGCACTCGAGCAGAGAGCCTGACTCATTAACCAGCTAACATACGCTTATGTTTAAGAAAAACAAAAAATTATGTTTTCAGCAATCTGCTCTTTAAAACTTAGGACACCTTTTGCTTATTTTATATTTTTGCTAAAGTCCTTGTTAATAAAATAAACATGATAAATGTTATAGATTGTTAAAATGCTATTTTTTTCTTGCACTGGTAGGAACAATTTTAGTGTTACTGTTTTAAATAAAAGTACTTTGATCGAATTATGTGTTTTTTCCCTTTTTGTGCTACTACTGTGATAAGAACTTCAAGCTGAGAGAATTTCATGCCACTCTGTCGGTTTTTCTGCATGGTGGTCCTTTTATGTATTTTTTTCATCTTAGTTATTTTCTGCTTCTCTGTGAGACATATGTGTTATCTATTTGTTTTTTGTTTGTATTATTTTTATTCTTTCATCATTATTCCCTAAATGCAACCTGAAACTTTTTTTTAATTCAGAGTCTACAGTTTCTGACTTGCAAACTGGGATGTGCAGAGCCTTATCTTAGTCTGACTTTGTTAACCATCAACTTGTAATCGGCTTTTACTAACATACATTGGCTTGGCGTACACTTTTGTTTTCGGGAGCGTTTAATCTAGTTGGTTCTGGAGTGCACCAACTAGTGTGTTTTTTTTTGTTTGTTTGTTTTTCTTTTCTTTTTGTTTGCTTTGCATCTAACAGTTTGCATAACCAGTGTGGGAACTTTTAAGGTTATTTTTCATTATAACAAATCTACTTTTATCTTTTCAGTTGATTATCTGACTGTTTTGGTGTAACATTCTCTATTCCTAGCCTGGTATCCATGGCTTTCTTTATATGGAACTGTTGAGGGCTTCCTTAGCAGTATGTTGAATTTTGTTTTTTTGACACAATGTGCAATATGAGGGTTTTTTTTTTAGTTAGTTTGTTTCTTTAACCACAATATTGGTTTAAGCTTGTAAAACAGTGTCATTAAAAACAGACAGCATTGAGAGCAGAAATCAAGAAACACTCAACATTAGAGGGTTGAAAAATCATAATTTATTAAACAGCACGGATATTATTATTTTTTATTTCAAACGTATGTGATAGATAATAAAAATTGACATTTAAATTCTTTTTTTTTTTTTTTTTACCATTGCACACACGCTACAACCCCCTTGTTGGTCCCACAATGAAACACCCTTCAAATCCAAAATAAGTACACAAATAATCACTGATTCAGTATAAAATAAGGCTTTTCCCCCCCTTTTATAAATGATATTAACCATACAAGTTGCAAAAAAGAACAAACTCAAACTTTCCTCCGGGTTAAAAAGTTGTACGGTACAGACTGTGATTGAAGGATTTAAACGATTTAATCTTGAAGAACTACTGCAACATCTGTCTTTTAGATATTTTTTGAGGTGAAATTAAAATATAACAGAATAATTAATGAAAAAACATTAACACTTGTTATCTAATTATTTACTTCATGTGTTTTGGGAACTTTGGTTAACCCCCAGAATAAAGAATATTGTTTAGAAAACCTTTATTACATAGGATATAACAGGAACTGTTGTATCCCTTTTTTCTGTTTAGTAACATGAAATATTTTTTTTGACATATGCCTTGAAAATACAATTAGGATGACAAATCCAATAATTATCCAAGCAGCATAGTTCAAACCTTCAATTAAATGAGTACATCCAAATTTAGTTCATGTTAATGCAGATTTTAAGTTTTTGAGCTCTATTTTAAAATGGTTCTTGAATATAGAGACATAAAATAATGCAAAGGTTAATGTAAATAACTAATAATCTGTAAATCAGATTTAACTATATGAAAATCTGAATGGTTTCATGGATAATAATTGCTCATGTCATTCTGTTGTAACACATTCTCATGGTTTACGTATGAATATGCTGTACATTTCTTGTTTTTACAATGTGAATCAGTGATTTGTAATAAGTGGGGCAGATTCTATTCTATGTCTACAGACAAACCAGCCATGTGTTTCACAATCAAAAGTAATATCAGGACCATGTAATAAAACAAAAATTTATATTTCTATTTAGGGGAAAATGAATTGTGGTGTTACAAAGATAATACCCTAACAGTGCAACTTCTTGTGTGCGTAAGTACAATACATTTATTTAAAGGGGACATATCATGCTTTTCAATTCTTCCTTTTCACATTGACATCATTCAGTTGTCGTCTATATAAGAAACCGCAGTACTCGGAATTCCTCGTTAATTTACCCCTACATCCCCGTTTTACCCTTGATGTGCATCTGAGAGCAACTCGATTTGGTGAGGTCTCTTTGAATGTAAAGGAGGCACTTCACACCCCACCACCCTCCAGGTCGTAAAGCATTTAATTCACCCTGTTCGGGCATTTTTGTAGTATACAGGGGGACAGTCTGATGATCAGCCGATGACTTATCCTTATACTTATCCTTGGACTACATAATCTCTCCAAAAAATAAAAATGTCAGATCTCGAAGTTGTTAAGCCAGAAGTCCATGATCTTGTTTAGTAGTTTAGCAGCAAATACTGTGACAATACTGATCAAAAAGCATAATAGAAACCAGAGAATACTCAAAAAATATGACCAAAAAGAATATAAAGATATCTGCGCAACTCCTGGAAAGACTAAATTCAAATTGTCTGCATTTCTAAAGACTTCAGGTATACAATACAATGTAAATGGGGGCTAAGAAGGTGGGTTTTGCAAGATATGTCCATTTTAAGGATTTAAAATTAATCTGCTTAGTTGTTTCCACATTTAACTTAGTCAAAGCCTAAAACCCCCAGTAAATATAAGCACTGTTACGTCCTCTGAAAGGAGAAACCTCCAACCTGGAGGTCAGTATTTCTGCATCCTTTGATAAGAGAGAGCAAAGACAGAGAGCCGTTTGAAGGTTCATATCTTCACCGTTAGTGCATGTTTCTTGCAAAGAGGTTTATCCTTTTTGGAGAAAAAGGTCTGGCCCTCCAGAGAGGTGCAGCACACCTGTAAAGAAGCCAGTGGACATACGCACAGTTTAAAGTTCAACAGTAATTGTTTAACTGTGGCATACGCAAAATGGCATAAAACACACACCTATAGCAAGATCCTAAAAACAAAAACTAAAAAGTTATAAGGGGTCTTTACATTGCTAAAAAAATTGTAAATATGACTATATTTGATCACACTATATCTGTCATGTCCTGGATGTAAATTTCAAGTGTGAACGATTTTCACTTACAGCGCAAACAAAGCAGGTGTCGTGCCAGGTGTAACCAAGTGCCTCCAGAAATTTGTCTCCAGCCTCAATAGGGAACTCACAGCCATGGCAACTAGTCCCAAACAAGTTGTAAAAGTCTGTTTTAAAAACAAAGAACAAGAGACACAAATTTCTTAAGCAGTCAGGATTTTTGTTCTTACTGACAAAGGCTAATACTTATTACTACTAAGTAATAATATTTGCAGAGATTCTCAAAGCAAAAATGCACAAGATGCAGGCAGCAAGAATATTACACCAAAGCATTTTGCTTTTTCAAACTTTATTACCACAGCTTTAAATACAAACCCAACTACTCCTCTTAAAAACAAGGCAACTTGTACTTTTCTACATATGACTGTTGGGTTTTACCACTGTAGGATGCTAAAATGTCTCCAAGCCTAATCAGCCTAGCCAATGTGTCCAATCAGTGGATTACACAGTCATCCGGTACCCACACAGTACCCTTCAGAAGCCTACAGGTAGTGAGCAACTGTGTCTCACATCAGAAAAATACTGAAACGCAGAGCACATGTAACCCACACTTGTCCTAATTCTGCTTCTAAGTGGTATTCAGAGCTAATTATATCCAGCAACCCACACCGATGGGGATGTTAGCAGTGATGCACCTACAGATTGAATTTAGGACTTTAGTTATTCTCAGTATGATACAACCCACTGACTTCCTTAAAAAGTGAACTTCAGACTGTGGCTTTTAAAACATGACAATAACTGATAAAAAAGGATTGAACTGGGCTGTATTTAGTTGTTGTGGATGGTATAGACTAATATGCCTTGTACAGTAATTTAATTTAAATGTACCCTAATTACTTTTTTTCTTGATAGCTCTTTGAGATGAATTAGCTGAATATATGCTACAAATAGGGTATTCTCTACACAAGTTGTTAGTCAGATATATCATGCATGCTAATATACACCTACAGGGAGTTCCAGAGTGTGAATGGTGTTAACATTGTAGCAGCCAAAATAATTAATAGTTCATGGATGAATTAAACAGTGGGCTTATTTTAACACCATATATCAAGAAGCCTGCATTTTAAACATACTGAATTCTGTCTGAATAAATAGGATTCCAGCCCAACCGTTATACAATAGCAGAGCCACAACTGTTGCCATCAGCCTGTATTTATTTCAAGAGAGTGGCAAAAGTGGATGCCTGCTGCTGACAAGATGCAGTGCCTTGAAAAAGTTTTTAAACCCCATGAACCTTTCCACAGTTTATCCCACTTCTGGGTGGGGGCTTCATTACCAAAAATAAGTAAAAGCAAAATGATAAAAGGTTTTCAAATGTTTTTTTTTTTTTTTTGAAAGAAAAGTCTGAGACCTTTGTAATGCATATGCATTTGGACCCTTCTAATCTAATATCCTTAATTAAGTCCACCGCAGCCAACCTTTAGTAGACACCTAAGTTGTAAATAGAGTCCACCTATGTATAATTTGAATACAATTGTCCACCTCTAAACTGCAAGGTTGGACAACAAAATGATTAATAACTAAACCAGGAAAGAGGCACACAGTAATTCTGGAGGAGCTGCAGAGAGCCACTATTTAGGTGGAACAATCTGTTGATAGGAAAAGTATTGAGAATGGCCTCTGCAAATCTGGCCTTGAACAGTGGAAAGAAGAAAGGCACTGGTGAAAGAAATTCATAAGAATGAGTCCTGTATAAATTCACATAAGGGACACATGAAACATGTAGAAAGTGTCTTGATCAGATAAGACTGAAATTGACCTTAGCAACATGCAAAATGCAAAACATAACACTGCACATCTCCCTGACTACAGCTTCATGCTGTAGTCAGGGAGATGTGCTTCAAGTTTCTTACTTAATCCAATAGAACATTTTTGACAAGACTTGACAAATAATGGTCACAAACATCATCCATTGACTCAGATTGAGCTTGTGCTATTTAGCAAAAATAATACATGTAGTTATCTGATGTTCTCTAATAATCCTCTCATTCCAACAGAGATTAAACTACACACAGATAGATTTGGGTAATTAATTAGGTGACTTTCTTAAGGCACTTAATTGGAATAATTGGACTAATTGGACTAGGTTAAAAAGGGAGTTGAATATCAAGGCATGCCACACTATTATGATTTTTTTTCTAAAATATGTTCCCCTTTCCCCACATTACCTGGAATTTGGTCCATCAAAATACTAAGTCCGCCACTAATCCCAAACGGATTTATATTTGATAAACTATATTGTTCAGTTCATTTAAACAACAACAAAGAAAAAAAAGGATTTTGAAGAAAATATCGATTTTAAGAATACAATAGAAATACAATTTCAGCTGTATAACTAGCTCCCAGATTTTGTGCATGAACCAGAAAAACCTAGAGTTCCTGAAGTTGTCCTGAACCATCTCTATAGTAATGCTGCCCTAGGCTTGAAGTGCTGGAGGATACTCTGATCACCTATTCTTACTCTGCTAATCTCTTTTACTACTCTCCAATTATGCATTATATGCAGTTATTGGCACCTTTAACTTTATGTTCACTCAGATTTTTTTTTTCTTCATCGAAGTTACACTTGGCTTTGTTTTTCATTTTTTCCTATCGCACCTTCCTGAAGGGGAGCATTGACTGAGCTATTGCTACCAATACATTTTAGTTATCGTTCTGTAGATAATACTTTTATCTATGTCTTTCTCTCTCTTGGACAAAGCAGTTGTAGAAATTACTACTATGAATTACTCTTTTGCATACTATATTTTTTCATTAAATATATTTTGCTGCTGGCTCAAAACTTATATGTGTAGCAGTGTTTCTCACATAGATGAAGCTTGAGTACATTGTTTGATAAACTAGGATTTAAGTGAAATAAATGCAATCAAATCTAAGTCTTTCAGCATGATTGGATTGAACTGACTATACATTTCTGTAAATATATCAGATTTTCTTTGTAAATAAATTTTTGGGAGTTGGCACTATATATCCATCCATCCATTTTCTTACTTGCGACCATCATGGGGTCATGAGGGGTGCTGGTGCCTATCTCCAGCATTTCAATGGGCGAGAGGCGGGGTACACCCTGGACAGGTCGCCAGTCTATCGCAGGGCAACACAGAGACAGACAGGACAAACAACCATTCACACACACACCTAAGGTGGTTCTACCCAGAGAGAACCACACATGCACAGGGAGAACATGTAAACTCCATGCAGAAAAACCCAGTGTTGGACTCAAACCCAGAACCTTCTTGCTGCGAGGCTACAGTGCTACCCACTGAGCCACTGTGCATCTTGGCACTAAAAAAATAAACTAAATGTAATTGAATTTGATAGAGTATTACAGTAATGGAAAATATTTCATATGGATGAAATAATCTAAAAGTAGCACAAAGACTGATGTTTCACCGTTTCGACTGACCTTGTTCACAGTAGGGTTCTCCATCCTCCAGGTGGAAGGTGTTGTTTCTGATTGGCTGCTGACAGGCAGCACACATGAAGCAGTAGACATGCCATGTTTGTTTCAGAGCATTAATCACCTCCTGAATATAAAATGCAAAACACTGGTTATAGTCTGAGACAACATACAGATTGGTATAAAGATGTGTATGGATACAAATGTTAGACTGTTACTTTCTCAACAGAGTGTTACAGAAATTAATTGACAAGGCTCTTTTAAACACCTCCCAATAGTCTTTTCTAATGCAGTCCCATGACCAGACTTATAATAGACTTCCTGATCTTTTTCCCACCTTAAACTATTAGAACAAGGAAGTTGGTGGCCCAGTGTAAAATGAAGGATTAGGAGAACAGGAGTGAGAAAAACAGGTTAATAGGAAGCCATAAGCCGGTTAAAGATGTGTGAGAAATAGAGGGTTGAAAGGATTGAGGCTAAAGAGGTTAGAACATGTGAGGGATAAATGTCAGAGCTGCTCTGAGAAATCTGATTTTAGCTTCTTGGCACTTTGGGTTTAAACCACACCTGCAAGCTTTAAGGTCTCTAAGGCTAATTCTTTCTAATTCTAAAACTTTAGATCACACACTGCATTCCTGAGTTTCAGTCGTGGTCATCATACATATTTCAACTTAAAGGTTTCAAGATAGAATGCAACAGTCTTTTTGTAGATGTTTTGATTGAGGGAGCATTTTCATATTTTATAAGTTCTGAAGTGTTTAATTTTCATGAGATAATATTTACAGACAGAATAAACATTTGAAATGAAGTGTGTTAAAGAATCTCTGCAGCAATAACAGCAGGTTTGAGGTAAGACAAAAGGCCAGTTAATAGTCGGGTTAATGGAAACAGAAACTTCAAGGATACAGGAACATGCCTGGTTGAAAATGGAGATTAACAAGAACTCAGCATCTATGGCTTTCCCATTACAGATTTTCTTTGTTGCAATATTCATTTACTGTTTGATAACTATATGCAGGTAAAAACATAAAATATTTCCTGACATTTCCAGCAAATTTATAGTCTCCTTTTTATTTGTTATATATATATATATATATATATATACATGCACTTACCCCCAATATCTTGGTCTGGCAGCGGCTGCAGGTTGGTGCAAAGAAATCTTCATAGCAGTGTTCACAATACACAGACCCCTTTTCTTCCACAAAGCCTATATCTGCTAGAGATGTATGGCAGTGGGTACAGTTAAATTCCTCCTTGTGCCACGATTTTCCCATTGCAACCAAAAAAGGCCCTCTGAAATGAGAAAATATATTAAGTACAAATGTTAAATCCTGCTGCATGGCCCTCTTTATTTACCACCCCGGGGAAAGGAAGTAAAAATCATTAAAATGAAATAATAGCTTTTGCATTTGCGCAATCACACGCTGCCATTTTGCTGTTGCTCTCTAATAATGGGATTTATGTTTTTTTTCCTCCCTTACCACAATAATTACTATTGGTGTTAGGAAGGTAGAATTGGATTCCAGTGTTGTTCATAAAAGTGTTCATAAATCACACTTTTTTTGAAAACCTTGAACTAAACAACTAGACATGAGTGCAGTCATGTAATGGCATGAAGGACTCTTTTGGTACATTACACAGAAAAGAACTGCTACATTTTCCCTCTAAGGGGAGAGAATGGTGACTGCTGTGTGTATGTGAGGACAGACATAATACCGCTGTTAAAGCACACAGAGGCAGTGGTTGTGCCGACCTGTTATGCAAAATGATTCCTTTTCTCCTCAAATTAAACTTAATGACTTCTTTTTTTTACTTTAAACATAGTGATATAAAATTAAAGCTCACACCATTACCATCAAAACTAAGAAAGGGCGTATTCACAGGAAAATCTTTCGGTCCGCCTGTTTGATCCGGAACCAAAAGCAGACTTTATTTTTCTTTCATTTGCTACAGTTTGATTTCACATTTTACTTTTTGCAAGTGATCGTTGCTCTTATTGGACAAAAATGACTAGGGCGGGAACTACCACAGACCTGGAAATGGAGGAAAACTATTATATAAATCCTGTATGCAGCACCTCTCTTTTGCATATTTGTACTGTTATTACAGCTGCTAAATCCTTGTGAGTCTCGGGACCACCTCATTTACACAGATTTTGAGACATTTTATTTCTAATTTTGGAACGGCGTCAGAGAATCCGTCCTGCCAACTAGTGGCTTTTACCCGACCACCAACTGACAGGACACGGGGCAGAGAGGGGGGAGGACTCGTGGCAATGTCCATGGGCTGGGACCCAAACTCAATATGGCTGCGCTCCACCCTCACACCACCATACCAACATCAGTTTCAGTTTATCTAAATTTTGAATAATGCTCTGACTGTTGAGAGGGCCAAGTTTATTGATGCTAATATTTATGAATTCCACAGATTCTCTTGGCTGAATTGCCTGTTCTTTTTTTCTTTCCCATCTCGAGAGGCCCTATAAGACATTAACATAATTGTCACAGCATATTTATAACCCAAGGAAGTTGTGGATACTAAAAAAAGTTTTTTAGACATGTTACGGTAGTTAGGTGTTTAAGTTTTTTGGATTTCTATGTGTCTCAGTTTTTTCGCTGTCTGTGCTCTAGTTACTTAACCTGACAACAGCCAGCTGTATGTCTCGCTCCGCCTAGCTCCACTCACATACATCTGGGACACCGCCATAGGCATTGCCTTTACTGAAGGCTGGGCCTTATCAAAACTCCTTGCATATGATTGGATAAGCCACTTGTCTGTCATCTTTATCGACGTGCTATTTCAACCACTCACACCGAAGCTAACCCGTGACGCTGATGAGACCGACGCCGGAAAAAAAAAACCTTTTTTTTTTTTTTTTATGTGTTTGCGGCTCTAGTGCAGGGTTTCCTGCAGCGCTATCTTGGCGAGGCGGCCGCGGAAAACGTGTCGTCCACCCCCCCCCCCCCCCCCCCCCCCCCCCGTCCGCGTACGCGCCCCGGAAAACAAAACTTGCCAAATCCGGTCGGGAGAAGGGCGAAAACATGGTTTCCACCAACAAAAGCCTTCAGAGCCGTTCTCTGATGTTCTTTTAATGAAACAATATCAGATAGATTGGACAACACGGAAGAAATAGCAGCATCAATGCTAACGCTTGCTTCCTCGATGCGAGCCGCCATTGTTGTTGGAATCTCACGGTGGCTTCTCCACTACGTCACATCCATGAAACACCCGCCCTGCGTCCTGATTGGCCAGACCAAAAATTTGGTTGGGGAAATCATTTTCAATGAGCCGTGTCCCAGATGTATGTGAGTGGAGCTAGGCGGAGCGAGACATACAGCTGGCTGTTGTCAGGTTACTAGTTACTTCCATTCTAAGCTAATTCTCGTGTTTTATGTATTGTTAAGGCCCACACATACTTGTGCAGACATGAGTGCGCGGACGTCTACACGGAGTCCGCGCATACTCTAGGCCACAGGTGTCAAACTCAAGGCCCGCGGGCCAAATCCGGCCCGTCAAGGTAAGTTATCAGGCCCTCAAGAGCCAAAAAAAAAAGCATATCATGTCATAAAGTAGAGGCATATATCTTTTTAAAGTGTATAAAGTGGCTAAAACTGTGCCTCCTGTAAGTGTAACTCACCCCAATATCAACTTTTTTTGCAGATAAACTGTATAAACTGAGCCTAAGGTTGCTACTTTTATGTTACTGTGCATTTTTTATACTTCTATCTGAACTGGAATGAAATTATGAAATGAAAAGTATCGTCCATACACGTGCAACCGGCCCTTTTAATGACTTCATGACGCCAAAGTGGCCCCTTATAGAAATGAGTTTGACACCCCTGCTCTAGGCGGACTCAGCACAGACAGGTACGCACCGGGCATACCTGATTGCTCACACCTGTAACCCATGTCATTCATCACACTTCCCCTCTACGCTTGCTGGTTTTCCTAGTTATTTATACCCTTGACTACATTTTGTAGGTTTCCCTTTTTATTATTTTGTTGATCTTAGGTCCTCCTACAAACACAACATCACAAGATAATTTGATCTTTCTAAAAAGTAAAGTATAAATGACAAAAATAATGCTGTGCTCACATTTATTTTACAGGGATTATTAATGGTGACAGCAACTCTAGTACTGTTGGGTATTTATTTTTATTTATTTTTTTAACTTTTCCTGACTTTTTTCCCCACTGAATAATTGTAATGCGGACTGTGATGCATGGGACCCTAAAACTCAGTTTTGCCATGTACATTGCCCAATTAATTTTTTCCGCAAATCCCCGCTTTGGCCTGAGTTTTCAGAAATTATAGTTCTTTTGTGTGACGCAAAACTGAGTTTTCATGTGGATGAAGCACCAAATCACATAAAAATGTATTAGTTTTCCCAGATATCAAGCTGCACGTGGACAAGGCCTTGGATTATGCTACTGCAACAAAAATCTAATAATTGTTTTGTCTTTTTACACATCTAAGCCAGGGGTACAAACAAATAAAGAGACTGCTATATTGTAAGGTAGGCCTACAGCATTGCACTGTTACTTATGCTTTAGGTTATTAACAACCAAATTGTTTCAGTTCTCTCTATAATAACTACAAGAACACACTTTAGAAATCTAGCAATGTAAGCAGTACTTTGCTTCAGCCAGGACAGCACCTTAGCCGTATCCTCTCTTGATGATTAAATAAAGTGAGAAAACATGGTAGCCCAATTCACTGAGAACAATGGGTGTGCTTATCTGAGCCGTGTCTGACAGCAGCCCATGCTGACAGCTGTTAGCATATGGGCAACCTGATCCTTGGTACCACGCTGTGTCAGGTGACACCATTGCAGATAACATTCAGGTCATGGCAATCTGCTACCGGAAAAGAGAGAATGTATGCCGAGAAACAAAGAGGAAGAGAATCTATTATGATGTGTTGTAGAGCAAACCTGGCCTTGCTCCAAGCTTTCAGCTGAATTGTACGAGAAACAGTGTTTTTGTTTTTATCACTTTTTTTCCTTAGAAAATCTCGGATGGTTCTGTGTAGATTCCACCCATTTTAGCTAAAACAACAGCAATGTTGGATGTGTCTGTTTTTTTCCATCTATAGTTTGGACAACTGAATCATCCATTCAGGTTTTGGATGATATAATACCTCTCTTCAGCCACAGCCAAAAGAGCTGAATCGCAGCATTTTAGTGAGCATGTGGATTTCTGAGATTTTCTGTTTTAACAAGTTGGAAAATTGGCATGGAAAAATTACAGCGTCCATATGGGCAGGGGCAAAGAAGTTGAGACAAACATATGGGATTCCCAAAGCACTATTAACATATTTTGGAACAGCTACTTGGGTATCTTTGTGCCATACAAAATTAGAAAACTAAACTGAAATTGAACAGTTTTCCCTTTAACATTATAATTAAATTTACTAGTTATGTATACATGTGCTTGAAAAAGAGTAAAGCCAGATCCCTTGACATTTTAGTCAATATTGATGATATTATATATTAGGAAAAGTGTTTGGGTTTTAATGGTTCTGTTGAGGCCAAGCTGCCGTTCTTGTGAAAAGAATCTCTACATAATTATCAATCAATGCCAAAAACTCAAATATGACTTAAATTTTGTATCAGGAGTATTGTGGTGCGTCACAACAATTAAAGGGGACGTACCATGCAAAAAAATCCTTATTTTTAGTCATTAAATTAATTTTGTTGTTGGACTGTAGGAGTGCAGAAAATTTGAACCAAGCCTTGATATTAGTTACAACAGTAGTTTCTAACCTGATCACCATGTTGCAGTGGGCACACATGGGGGTTCGCATCCCAGCAGGAATGTGTTCTGCCATCTGGACCAGGGTGTCCTCATCTTTAGGGTGGGTTTGAGGCACAGGTCGGGCTGAAACAGGACCCGTGAGGACACTGGCACTGCCATTACCCTTCATTCCAAAAGACGGCGCAATCAAGCCACTCTGTATCCTTTGGCCTACAGGATTTGGAGGAAAAATAAATGTGATGTTGCTTTGATAAAGACACAGTTATATAGAATGCCCAGCAAAAGAACTTGAAGACCTTGAACTTTTTCATCTTTTGTTACATCAAAGTTACAAACCCCACGGTATTATCTTTAGATTTAATATCACATACAAATACAAAGAACAACATATTGATAAAGTGGAAGGAGGGGTAAAATCATAAAAAAGAGGTTAAAGGCTATGAGACGTTACAGATGACTTGAGACTGAGGCAGAGGATCAGTCCAGCAGGACAACAACCCTAAGCATACAGGAAGAAGTAGAAAGGAATTGTTGAAATAAAAACATTTTTGTGTCTTGGGATGACCCAAAGTATCAAGGTGAATCCCATGGAGAAACTCTGGTAAGACCTAAGAAATTGCTTTCCACAAACGCTCTCTATCTGATCTGTTTTGCAAAGAAAAATAGGAAGAAATTTATGTCTCTGTATCTGCAAAGTATATACAGAAAGATACCCCTACGAACCTGTAGCTGTAATTGCAGACAAAGGTGACCACAAAGTATTGAGTCAGTGGGCTGGATACATATGTATTTTCTTCAAATTGTTATTTATGAAAAAATATATATATATTTTATTTCCACTTAATTATAATGCACTACCCTGTGTTAACCTGTCACATAAAATGGCAATAAAGTGCCATGAAAAACATTAAATGGAACAGCAGGAAGATATGAAAGAAAGGTCTTACGGTGTCAAAAGTCGTAAGACCGTCTTTGTTTTTTTTACAAATCCACAAAAAACAAAGATAGGTCATTTGACCTCTAACTTCTCTGATAACACAACCAACAAGTGTAATGCTGGTACATGCTGCTCGCTGACCACTGTTGTTGCAACCATGAATTCACAACATCCATTTTTAGAAACACAGAATATTATTTTTATTTTTAACACGTTCCTCGGTTTTATGTTCATGCACACAGTCCAAAATGCACACAAAGTCACACATGGACCACCAAGACTTTCCATCCACTAAAATTCAGGCACCTGACTAAACACAGAGTTTAGCTCTTCCTCCCACACTAGAGATGTAGATGTTTTTTGTATGTGGTTATGGTTAAAAATAACTAAAGACATATTTTTAACTGGAATTTAAGACTATATGTTACGTTTTACACTTTCCCTTTAGATGAGGGCAAAAAGTAATTTTAAGGGCTAGTGAGTATCAAATGTAAGTAACTTGTTTTGTTGAGGATAAACCTAAAATGTATGTGGGAAAAGCACTATATAAGGTTAAAACATTCAACCTAGTTTAAATCAAAATATGTTTTTTCTTGCCAGAAAATTCAGTGAACGTTGGTTTTACTTTTACAAAAGTTAAGTATTATTTTTAGAAATGAATACTCTGGCAAAGTCTAATAACAATCAAGTCACAAATGGAAGCTTTCTCTTAGCTTAGAATGAGTTGTTTATGAATACATATATGGGCCATGCACCTACTGGGAGACGCCATGTTGCGTCGCCATTTCTGATTTCAGGCAACGAAATTGTCAGCCATACGTGTTTTCCCTGTCCCTGTGAGAGGCGGGGGACGCACGGTACATCCGGTACAACAGGTCGCCAGTCACAGGGCTAAAATTTAACAGTTTTATTAAACTTAAAAAAGGTAAATACGTCATTTTGTAATAATATTTTGTTGTGCGATAACAGGCAAAGCAGAGATTATTGTAATGTGCGATCTGTGTTGAATTACAATGTATGACATCATCATAGTGTTGGTTACATTCAAGTCAATTCAGTTCAGTTTTTTTTAAATATCACCAATTAACAAAACATGTCATCTCAAGGCACATTGCAAAGTTATGTGTCCCGCAATGTCCCTCACAAGCATCCTATAGTCCCACATTTGGTTATTTGATATCTGGTCTGGTCATGCTAGTTATTACACACTTGACGATGAGGTTGTTTGTAATTAATTTGCCACACTAATAAATGGTGCACCAGTGTGTAAATCTTACACACTTGGGGTTTCCAAACAAACCCAGCTCTATATAAAATGTTACCTGTTAATCATAGAATAACTGATTAAACACCTTTTTTCAGATTAACCCACACTTAGCCCTAATCACTGCCCGTGGAATCAAGAAATGCCCTTATCAAAAGAAATTAAAAAAGAAGTGAGAAACAAAGTCATTGACATCTATCAGTCTGGAAGATGTAATAAAGCCATTTCTCTGGCTTTTGCACTCTAGTGAACTACTCTACCCACATATGGAAAAACATGGAAAAGAGGTGAACCGTTCTGCCGGCGTACCAAAATTACTCATTGACAAGTAATCCAGGATGGGACAAAAGAACCGTACCAAAACATCTAAAGCCCTCAGGCCCCACTTGTCTCAGTTATGGGCAGTGTTTCAGATTCAAGCATGAAAAGGAGAGACTGGGTGCGAACAGTTCCAAAGCCAAAACCACTGCTGACTAAAATGAACAATAAACTCCTGCTTCACATTTGCCAAAAAAAGACCCATCTGGATGATCTCCAAGATTTTTGGGGAAGTATTTTGTGGAACGACGAGATGAAAGGAACTTTCGAGATGTAAAACCAATTGAAGAGCTGTGTCATGACCTTTAAAAGATTGTTTTATGTGGCAGAATTAAAAAAAAATACCCTGCAAACAAGAGTAAGTCCTCATCCACTGGGATGTGACTGATAAATAGCATCCCACATGCTTGATGTCAGCTGTTACCCACAACAACGGCACAACCTGTCATTAAGTTTAACAGGGCAACATTTTCACATATGGTCAGGTTGGTTTTCTTATCTTTTTGCTTTAAGAAATGAAATAATTATTTAGAATCTCCATTCTGCATTAACTAAGGTTATCTTTTTTCGACATACCTGTAAAAGAAATACTTTTTAAACATTTCTAAGTAAATCATGTTTATTATTTCAACACAATAAACAACATAACAGACAGAATATCAACTCAGACTCTGCTAGCTGAACACTGACAGTCAAAGAATTACACTAAAGCTCCATGCATAGCCTCTAAAAGAGTTGTTTTTCATTACTCCCAGCAGGTCCTCTCTATAAATATTATCATTCTGACAAAACAGAGCCACTGCATGTATTACTGAGTAAGGTGCCAGGGGCCGATGTGGGTTTTTTAATGGCCTTCCACTGAGGAAAAACACAAGAAAGACTGCAATGACCTATTTCATAACACATGTCAAACCTCAGCCATGGAAAATAAGGCTTTTCCCTTCTTGCAAATTGGCTGTTACAACATTTGGTTTCACAACCGTAAAGCAGCTTCACATTAGGCTGTGAGTGAGAGCCAAGCTTTTTTTCCTTGTTTGTTTGCGAATGTTTGAACAGATAAAAGCTATTTTTTCTTCAATTCACTTTAATCTGTTGATATGGTTACAAATGACAAATCATATGAAAAAAAAATAGATTTAGCAAAATATCTATAGTAAATGGATATTGTTTGGGGATTTAAATATGTTTTGGGTTCGCGTACAAACCCGATGACTTGCCTTCTGTAAAAACACCATAGGCACACCCTACCGGAAACAGCTCAGCCCGATTTCTCACAATAATTTATGCACCATTTAACAAATTTCATGTAGCCTTGGCAGTTGGGGCATAATAATGTATTAGTGGTTAAAAGGAACATATTGTTCAAGATTCTATTCAGTATCTGGGCAACACACTTGTTACACACTAATATCAGGCCCATAAATCTGATTTTAGGCAGGGTGCAATAATGGCAGCTGGCAATATTTGCAACTTATACTCACTTGCTTTGTGACAGAGAGAAAAAGTGAATAAAAAAAACATAAATCATAAGTCCATCTTATCGACATACAGTGTTTACCGTGGTTTGAAGCAGTTCCTTTGATCATTGTCTTGACCACAGCGGATTCGTGGGTGTTAACCTGTATTTCCTCATTGTCCTCACTGTACAGAAACACAAATGGAGAAAACAAATTATTCAAACTACTTATATTAGGTTGTGATTTAATTTAGATTACCACAGTAAAAAACATTTCTATCAAAAGCTTTTTAAGAAATACCGAAAATGTCACATAAATTCCAGGATTTGTTTTATTGTTTGTTTAAATACCAGAGAATAGAAGTACACCAGAAACCTCAGACCTTGTACTTTCTGGCAAAACACATTAAGAGGGGGCCAGTTTAAATACAGAGCCTTATTTAAAATGCTGCAGTTCCTAACTTCCTTGTGAGCATTGTTTCAACCAAATGTTTCCTACATGCTTCATATAAAACACTATCATGCCAGCCATTCTGCTGGCGTGATAATGAAAAGCATAGGAAAGGGTTTATTCAAATTCTTAGAAGGAGAGAAAACAATGTTTCTATGTTGAACTACAGAAACAAACTAAATCTGATTTATTTTATTTGCAAAAACTGAAAAAAAAAAAATTATGTAGTTTCCAATAAACAGCCTAACAGGCTTTTTGGGTCCATCAAGTCTTTACAACAACCGTTAGACTCTAGCTACTTGCTAACTGACTCTTGGAGAGCAAAAAAGGGCCTTTTTGTCCTACTGTTGTGGACTTGTGAAACTTGTGAACATCTGCTGGGACTTTAACCTCAATTCCTGTGTGTGTTTTGCTCAGAACAGAGTAAGCCTAAGTTTTTCGGTAACAAATACTCCAGACGAATGTCTACTATTAATCATGGTGAAGAATCTTTGATGTTTTAGACTGGTGTGTCACAAACAAAACTAAATCTGGTGGACTCTTCTGATAATCTGTATATGGGACATCATCGGGTATTTTGTCAGTGGAGTCAGCCACAATCTCTTTGCCACAATGTCAGAAAACAAAAGTACTTGCAGTTTCCCGCTTATCTGGGACCGGGTCGCAAGGTCAGCAGAGTCAGCAGATTTAGCAGAGACGCCCAGACTTCTCTCTCCCCCATACACCTCCTCCAATTCTTCTGGGGGAAGCCTGAGACATTCCCAGGCCAGCCGAGAGACATGGCCTCTACATTGTGTCTCCACCGTGTCCTGGTCCGCCCCCTGGGTCTCCTCCCTAGTTGGGACATGCCTGGAACAACCTCTCAAGGGAGGCGTCTAGGGGGCATTTGGAACAAATATCCGAGCCACTCCAGCTGACTCCTCTCGATGTCGAGGAGCAGCAGCTCTACTCCGTGTCCCTCCTGGATGGTCAGACTGCTGACGGTATCTCTAAGGGAGTGCCTGGCCACCCTGCAGAAGAAGCTCATTTCAGTTCCTTGTATCAGGGATCTTCCCTCAACCATCACCCAAATGTCATCACCATAGGTAAGGGTAGTGATGTAGACCAATCAGAGCTGAGCGGAAAGGCGAAGCTCTTTCTTTACCACAACGGATTGGGGCAACGTACATATCACTGTGGCAGCTCCACCGGTCTGTCCATCTCCTGCTTGACAGATGCTCCACTCTCTTGAAAAATGCCCCAAGAACCTTAAGCTCCTCCACTCCCCTTGACAAGTTTTCAGATGATATTCCTCTTTTGATCACATAAATGGTACCAGTTCAAACGTTCCTTTTTCTTTCCTGAATACCCCATTTTTTATTTTATTTTAGAACATAAGATTTTGTGCATGTAAGAGAACTGCAGTTTCTTTCCGAAGAAGAGATTCATGTTGTACTGCAGGGTTTTTACACCGAATATGTTTATTAACTGCATGGATTTTCTTGCACTCTGCCACTGAAGTAAGATGACCAGTAATAACAGGCAGGGAGGAGGGTCTTATATACTGAATATACTTTTACAACATATGTCAGACAGATGGTGTGAAGAGTACAAACACAAAGCCGGGTAACATATGCTGTTTTATTTATGTTATGTGTAAGCCTTATATTACAAAACAATGTTTAAATCCCTTTGACACAACGTGCACGTCTATCTGCATGTGTATGTTTTTGAATGCCAGCACACAAGCTTGGGTGGGCTAACAGTCTCTCTGCAGACACATTGCAGCCATAACACATAACTGTGGTCAATGCCAACACTTGGATCACCACAACCTTTTCCCCTCGCGTCTGATTATTAGGAAACTCATGGCAGACAAATGTTATGGCAACTGCAGTCATAGTTACACTGAGTTGTGTCTGAATGTTTGTGTGAGTAAGACAGACATAGTAAAAGTGAAAATACTGAAAGCAATGGAGTCAGAGTGACCGAGATTGTACAAGCTGTACAGCCTTGTTGAGCAAAGTGCAATAAAGCATCAGTAATGTGTGTGTGTGCTATTTCAAAAATACTATATATTGTCTTTTAAAAGCCCATCCAACTCATCCATGCATTTTTTGTTTTGTCAGTTTTGACAACCTGGGTATTATGAACAAGCTGTGGTTCATTTGTGTTACTGTGTAACACATAAATCCAGATTTTTTATTATTTGTTTTCTGTCACTTGGTACATACAGTCCAGTCATTTTCTATTGCTCTACTGGTCCCCACCATGTAAATAATAACACATTAAGGGGAACACATATCAGAGGTATTGTGGTGCATCACAAAAATTAAAGGGGACACATCATGCAAAATAACACATGGTACACAAATAATTGTGTTACGTACCTAGAGTCTCTAGGAGTCCAGAAAATATACATTTATTTCAATTCAATTCAATTTTATTTATATAGTGCCAATTCATGAAACATGTCATCTCAAGGCACTTTACAAAGTAATTTATTCTCTCCAGGAGCTGAATAAATATCTGTATTTTCTTCTTTGGTCATACATTTCAAGCCATTCTGTTTTCTCTATTCCTATTACATTTTTTTTAACAAGTACTTCACAGTATTTGCTGCAGAGCTGCTAAAAAAGGTTGTGGACTTCTGGCCTATCAATTGTTGGGTCTATTAACGCACACGATTCATTTCTCTGTCACCCAGCATCCTACAAAAATGGCTTAATGGGGTGGCTCTGAAACCTGGTGGGGTTGGGTTTCGAAGTGCCTCATTTTCCATTTAAAGGGACCACACCAAAACGTTGTTCTCAGACACACCTCAGAACAGGGGCAAAAGAGTGACTGTGGGGCAACAATAAGGAATTCAGACCAAAGCATTGCAGTTCCACTTTGTATAAACCAAAACGGAATTATTTAAAAGTGAAAAGGAAGGACATAAAAGCACGATATGTCTCTTTTAAGCCATGTTAGTTTATGCATTTGTCACACATTAGTTGTATTGTGCTGAATTGTGTCTGATACTAGACTCTAGCTTTGCATGATTTTGTCAGAAGTATTGAAACTCCTCATTAGAGCAACTTGGAAAATCATTAATGGGCGCACTATCTTGAGGCATCACCCACTGATTTTTATACAATATTCTTTTAATTTACTCATGAAAGAGCAACGCTTTTATTTTAAGATCACTCATTTTTATTTTGAAAGCTAAATACCATCTTTTTTTATATCTGGTTCAGATCCATCAGGAATTTGGAACACAATATTGCAATAATCTAACTCATGAAATTTTTAAACTGTTATTTAGAAGAGCAGCTATAAACGTTTTATTGAAGGTCCAATTATTCCCCTCCTGGAAAATCTGGTTTAGTTTCGTTAGAAACTTGAAAACTACACTTGTAACTTTCCAACATACACTGTGCAAAATGTAAAGAGTATTTCTCAATTTTATTTTTTAAAACTAACCTTGTTTTTTGCATTTTTTTGCATACTGTTATTTTCTTTAACAGCAACAAGTAAAACTGTCAAAGATGCAAAAGTCCAATGAAATTAATCATGAGATGAAATTCTCTCCATTTGGTACTAAATCAGGCTCTGATGAGTTATTCCACTTTGTGGAACATTTGTATAAAATATGAAAGATGGGAGAGATGCAACAGGCCCAAATGGAAGAGAAGTTTAAATGACCAAATTAACAACATGGACACTATCTATACAATTAAAAAAGGATTTCACTTTGTGAGGAAAACTGAAGGTAACTTAGTACAGTATGGAAAACATCACAAAATGTAGCATAATGAATAAGACATAGATGTAATATGAATTATTACTAATGGCTGTGAAAACATAAATTTAATTGGGTTAATATAATTTGGATGGTGTTCATTAATCAACGGATAGACAATAGGCCTGGATGTAATAATAACCACACTTCAAGACAGGAAATGAAGATGTATTTAAAACAATATCAAGTTCCCAAGCAACATTGAGTAGTTTTTTTTTTTTTTTTGTTAAATAAAAGTAGAATCTAATCTCTGCACATATGGACTATAAGCAATAAAATATTCAAAAGGCATCTGATCAAGATACAAGTTACAGTGCGATGACATGAATTGTGACAAATGAACCGAGATGACTGTTGTGTTAGCATTGATTCCAGCTAATCAGTCTATAGGCTGCACAGCCCTAATCTAAGTAGTTGGCCATAGGAAGGAGACAATCAGGCTGTGGATCATCTCTCTTCATCTTCATTATGAGCTAATCATTTTGTGTTTCATGTGTCTGGGAGCAGAGGCCACTGGACATGTGTCACACCAAATTCTACTATATGCATCGGAAAACAAGCAGTCCAGAGAGAGGACAATATAGCTATAATTTTTACTCTCTATTAACATATCTGAAATAAACGTAACATGTAAGTGTTTGTGCACTTTCACAAACACTTACACATGCTTGGATTCAGGTACTTACAGATTCACTTCTATACAGAAACACTCTATTATTATCTTCAGCTGTCACTTTATACATTTCATTTTAATTAATACTGTATATTCTTCAGTGATGGTATTAAGGTGTTGGTTGTTTGTACCTGTAATACTTCATCGGTTGGTTTTGCTGTTGTTTTCATATCTCTTTGCAGGTGTAGAAGCAGACTCAGAGGATGTTATATTGCTCTCTCCCTTTTTTCCTCTTCTTTCTTTCACCCTTTCTCCCTTTTGGCATTTTGTCTCATTTGTTTCTCTCCTTTTTTCGTCTTCTATCTTCCTATTTCTGTATCCATTTAACATGAAATAGTCCCAGCATAAAATCTAACAAAGCATCTTGCATATATACATCAAGCGGAGCACTATGGGGAAAGCAGTAATGCTCTTACCTGACTCCGCCAGATAGATTTGCTCCGCATATCCATCTGGAAACCTTCCGTTGAAGTAATTTTGGGAAGGGGCGAAAATACTGGTTAGCTGATTGGCCTATGTTGGTGATAGACGGGCCAAATAAACCAATCAGATTCGTCGTCGCTCGTAACAGAGCGACGACGAAAACACAACCATAAGCCAAGCTACTCTTGCTGCTGCAGGTAAAGGCTCGTTAGCTCAGCAAAGAAATACTCTGTAATTCTGATAAAACTTGCTCGATAGCCACGCTAACGCTAGTTTCATCGGCTGAAGCCGCCATGTTCTTTAGACTGAACTGTCGCGCTTCCCGTTGCGTCACACCTCAACCCGCCTCAAAGCCAACGCTGATTGGACGTTCGTTTGGTGAACGGCTCCAAATTTTCTTTAACGGAGAGTAGCCAGACTGATCTGCGAGAAATACCTGGGAATATTAATTTCGAAAAATGTTATTAGAAGAGAGGAGGAAAACATTGGTAGTTGCTTAAATGGCATGAAGAGATCTTTGAGTCATTGGTTAACGAGAGATCTGACTATTTTTGGACGAACTCTTTTATCCAAAGCTGAAGGAGTATCTAAATTAATTTATCCATGCCATTCTGCTTTTATTTCTGACAAAAATATTAGAAAAGCCAATTCAATAATCTTTCAATTTATCTGGAGGAATAAAACTCACTATCTACGACGATCACATCTCGTTAAAGATTATGATAAAGGTGGTATTAGAGCTTTAGATTGTGAGGCTCTGGTTGGTTCATTTAGGATAAATTGGCTAAAGACCTTTTTGTCTCATTCCAATTCAATGTGGTTTCATATTCCTAAATCTATATTTAAAAAGCTTGGTGGCTTGGATCTCTTGCTTAAATGTGATTTTGAATTAACCAAAATTAACATTTCGCTGTCTAACTTTCATAAACAAGTTTTACATTTTTGGAAGATGATATTTACTCACAACTTTACCCCTCATGGATCCGTAGTGTGGAATAACAGATCAATATTAATAAATAGAAAATCTATTTTTAAAACTGACTGGTATGAAAACGGTATTTTGTTTGTAACTGATTTAATGGACAGCAATGGTGTTTTGCTAAATCATAGAGATTTTACCAACAAATTTAATCTGTACTGTACTTGTAATGAATATCTAAAAGTATGCAAAGCTATTCCTGTAGCTCTGATCCATCTCATCCAAAACACCTTAACATATTCAAATGTTAATCCATCTTTTACCCAAATTGAAAATCGGAGAATATTGTGTGACTGATAAAAAATGTAATAATGCGATGCTTGTGACTGCCTTCAAATCCAAATTATTTAATGATTACTGTAACAGTTTTTTGAAAACAACCAATTTGCCTATATTTGAGAGGGCGTTCTCTAAGTATGTTAAATGGCCGGTTTCACCAAAGGTTAAAGAGACTCATTTTAAAATCTCTCACAATATTTACCCAGTGGCAGAATTTTTGCACAAAAGATTTAAATTTGACTTAACATGCTGTGCCTTTTGTGAATCTCCGGATGAATCCCTTAATCATCTCTTTTTTTCCTGTCCTTTTTCCTTTAAACTATGGAGAGACATTAAAAATTGGTTGTCCCTTAAAATTGAGGACATCCCAGAAATAACCATCACTCACATATTGTATTATGTTGATGACCTTGATAGTAAAATATCAGATATGGTTAATATTGTATTCCTTCTTGTCAAATATCATATACATTGCTGTAAATGGAGAGGTTCTACTCCTTGTTTTGATTTTTTTCTTAACCAATTTAAACTGTATTACACCTCATTGAAACATTTGAAATCTGTATCTGCCAAAAAAGTAACTGCCAGTATTTCTACATTTCTTTTGTTTTGAATCTTGCTCCATAATCTTTCATTGGCCTTATTGTTTATGTATCTGTTCTTATTGTTTAGACCCATTTTTTGAAAACGTTTTCTACCCATGTTGTAATGTTTGTACCTCAACGAGTCTTTGTACACTATTTGTTTGATATATTAATAAAAAAAAAAAAAAATTAATTAAAAAAAAAGACTGATCTGCGAGTGAAACCTTGAAAGCTCGCGAGATCAGGATGGTCTCACGAGGCTAGTAATGCTCCACTTGTGAAGGTAAAATATGCTGGACTCCATTTGGCATTAAAACAACAATTCTTATTGCTACAATGTCAGACAGGACTCTTTATTAAGACATGCTGCAGAATAATAATCAAAATGTTCTTAAAGATAAAATCAACCTTCTACCCAAAGCTTGTGGGATGAGCTTAAGAGGATGAATGTTTAGAAAAGCACCTAGTGCTGACTGTTAAAAACAATGGAGGAGGTGTGACACTGAGGCCCTGTTTCACTTCCTTCTTCACCCCTGTACACGTCTAGATCAGTCAATATGTTGTGCTCAATTAATGCCTATTTTTTATGGAGCATTGAAATAGCATATGTAAATATTGAGTATACAATAGCTAATTAGATAAAGGAAAATTCAACAAACCAAGAACAAATTCAAACAAAAAGCTCATGACTTTAAATATAGATTAAGTGCATTTGGAACAGAAAGAACCAAGTACTTTGAACTTTATGTTTGAGAGTTTTCCTGGGATGCTTGACAGATTTCTGTCCAAACTAAACACAGAGTCTGGAAATTTGGTGCATAAGCAAAACAGCTCTTTCTAAATGAACTAACCTTGCCTAAGTCACTGCTCTATCTGAATGGAAATAAAACTCAGTGGGCATCAACTCATTAAGCAGAATGTTCTTGGAAGAGAACAAACAGACCACATCAAGCCATAATAGGAAATATCGTTAAAGTATCTATTTATTTAGTCCGTCCCAGCATTTTAACAACCTCCATTCCCATTACTCACAGTAGCAGGCTAATGACAGGTGACAAATGGAGCAGGAAAGATGTCTCTCAGTTAATCATTCATTAGAACTCAATAACGGAGAGTGTGTTAATATTCTCCTCCAATCAGACAAATTACATGTGAAATTGAATATGTTTTACATGGCTGGGATGTTGGTGTCGGGTTTGGTTGTGCTCAGTTAACGCTGACCATCTGGATTCACCGGGCCACATATGTATGCTGTCAACAGCAAGGGATAATTAAAGAGGAAGTGGAGGAAAACGAGCTGAACAGATTTGTTCGCTTTTGTCTTTCACTGCTTTTGTTTTGCTACCAATATATTCACACTTGCATACGAAAACTCCAGCTATATACCATAATACTTCTCTTTAGGAGGCATCTAGTTGAACCGTGTCGGTGTTAGATGAACGCTGATGTTCAATATGCTGTCAAATCATGACCTTTGTTCGGAATTTTAATGAGGCACACGGAGCAGATCTCCTATTCCTGAGTGTTTACACATGTAAAATAACATGTGTATTGTGGCTCCAAGAAGAGCTCGCTCCACGCATCTCATAAAAGTGTGGGTTTCATTTGAGAAATGAACAAATGTTTCATTAACATAGCTGACTGCTGCCCAGCAGATCTCCCTGCCACACAACAGATGGTCTATAATTTAGCACCATGATATTCTCTGGATGAAATTCAGTCCTCACACGCGCACTATACCATCCATGTGCGGATATTCTCACTCATACTATGACAAAGTCATCCATTTATTTATAAAGACACCCTTTTCCAACACACACACACACACACACACACGCACATGCAGACCTCTTAATGCTTCACGGTCCGGCTGTGTCCAGTTGTTACCGCCGACTGATGACTGATCTCTCTGAGATGCTGCCAAGTTGTTTTACAGTGACCACAGAATGTTATAGTAGCAATGAACTGTCGCCACACAGACACATGGCCAGTGTCTTGTGGTGCTGGCATGGTTTGAATAAACAGACTTTTCAGGGTCACGCATGGCATGTTCAGTGCGATCAAGCCTTTATCTGTGCTGCTGGTTAAAAATAGTTGTTCATCTAAATATCTCCCAGGATGAGTATGAAAGTGGGAAAACTACTTTATGTAAAAGCAAAGGGAATAGCTTTGCACTTTGCCTAAATGGGATTTCCTATAAACAGCGTGATGACATATGAACACTTTCTGGGAATTGGTTGTTGAGATCTATTTAGAAAAGGCTGATTGGATGTAAAACGTCAACATATTGTTGATCATTACTGCCAAACTACACGATTACCGCACACTATGTTTTCACTCTGATTGTAAAAAGAAAACTCCACAAAAGTGTAAACCATAAGGAAAAAACAAGCAAGCAAACATTGCAAGTTCATTAATTTATTAAATCAGTCAGAATGAGAATCACTACACAAATAAATAAAGGGATGAAACCAGACCATCATGCTCAGATTAAAACCAGAGCTGCAAGATGCTGGGAAAACCTCCAATTTCAATATTGTTGCAATAATCCCACATTTTCCTGACTGCTGTCTTTATTTTCCATCATCACGATTTGCCTCAACATTTGCAGCAAGCTTGGGTATTAAGGCCACCAAACCCAATCTTGTTTAGGCATCATTGGCAGTGAAAGTCCATCCAACTAGACCAATACATTAATTGCAAGCAGAGCTTTTTGGATTTCACTTAAAAATGTAACAGCCTGCTAATAAACTACATTAAAGAAATCCCTTACAACTGCCAAGTCTCGCACATTGACATCTAATTTGATGCATTGCACTTCCCATAATGAAAATGTTCCCATTTTCTTGCTCCTTCAATGCAAATGTTTAAAATGTGTAAAACATAGAGTTCAAAGAATAAATAAGAGAATTTTTTTGAATACACAAACAATGCAAAATAAATAGTAATTGTAATCCATTTTAACTGATTACAATTCATTTTAATAGTGGTGATAATTTGGTGAACATTTTTTAGAGCTCAGATGGTTAGCTAGTTACATTTGGATACAGTCTCTCTGGGCTGTGTATAGTTTTTGTAAATTATATAGAAAACAATACGAAACAAGCGCAAAGCTAAGTTAAATTGAGTGGAATTATTTTTTTTAATAATCTCAAAGGGATTTAGTTGCTGACAGGGAACACTCTGAAGCCCCGATGATTGTGTTGAGGTAAAAACCCACATAAACACTGTGGTGGATTGGCACACTTCATTAACTGTGAACAGTGCTCTGGTGTTGGACAGGTTATCTGGGGGTACTCGGGGCTTTGTGACGGGGGCAGGAGGGTGGGAAGTGCTTTGATGTGAGAGCAACATAGTGAATCTTAGTGTCTTTGCAGCAATGCAACCAAAAGAAATCAACGGCAGGATTAGTTTGGGTTTGAATTGAAAAGAATCAAGAAAAATAGGTTGAATAAACTGTACAGCTATGAAAAAAATATTTTAAGCAATCTAAAACTTTAGTTGTTTTGGGAATTACGTGTTCTTGTGCAGCAATAAATAAATAAATAAATATTTTATACTGTTTTCCCACTGTGGTGTTGAAATCATGGTTGCCACCGTCATGACCAACGTGAGCTCAAAATCTTTCCACATTTGTGCTGCCATCTAGTGGTGACTGAGGAAAACTGCTAGCACAAGTTAAATAAAGGACACAAGGAAGTGGTAAATTATCAGTCTCGTCATTATCGAAAGGTTTTGGAAAGCATTAATGATCACCACCCATCCTAGCTTAAAAATTTCTGCACTAAACTGATTTTTAGGAGTACCTGGTCAACTCAAAATGGATTTATCATAATCAATCACTGGTGGCTGGTTTGAGCTTGTAAGAAAGAGTTTCATTTGAAGTGTAGTCCAACATTTTTCCCAATGAAGCAATGAAAAGCAGACCAAGAGTGCTCAAAACCAGGGTTCCCACAGGACCTGGCCCAAGTAAAGAGTATTAAAAGTTTATTGGTTGTCTCCAAAAGTCTTTATGTGATTGTTTCAATGGCTTCACAGGACAATGACAGATGAATGGGGGGATTTAAACAAGTACATGTACCACCTGTACTACTATGTGTCTTACATTTAGTTAGATAATTAAGCTAATGATCCACTAAGTAGCTTGCCTGTTTTAAAATTTTCTGTGCGTCAACAGCAGGTGCTTCAAATAGTCATTGCTAAGAAGCTGACTGTTTAGAGAGTTGTGTATGCCAGCATATTAGTTGGAAAGTTGAGTGGAAGGTGAAGTGTTGTCGAAAAAGCACCAGCTGCAACTCCATGCGAAATTGTAAAGCAAGGCAAGCTGAAGTGTTTGGGGGAGACACACAGGGCACGGACTGCAACTGGAGTCATTGTTTTTAAAAACTGGCCACACAGATGCTTCTTCAGAGCCTTGATTATTGTATTTATTTGCGTTAATCCACATTTAGACCCACAAACAAATAAAGACAAGTTAGAAGACTTCTATTTGGGCAAAAGGGAAAACGGACTGAACAGACCAAGCGTTTTATTACATTGGGACCACTGCTCAGTAATCTCAAAGTGATAAAATGCCAAAGAAGATTTAGTATTAAATTTAGAAGACTTGTCCCAGTATATAGACGGAGACACACAGAATCAAAGCTGTTTGAGGTGTAGTGTTAAATTCTCTTTGTTAGTGATTATTTGGGGAGCCACGCCATTGGCTGATGTTGTTCCACTATGATTTATGAAGTCAGAGCAGGATGTTCTGTAAAACTTCCTGCTGTAAAACTTAATAACCATGGTATCACAGTGCTCAAATGGCCAGAAAACTCTTCTGGCCTTTGCTGTGTGACGAATCTATAAAGGATTAGATAGAGACACCAAACCCAACAATGCAGACAAACTGAAGGACACGTTGGCTTTTTTATAACAATTCAGCAGAGCCACACGCCACAACCAGAGACTGAGTATACAGGACAGTGATATATTGCTCAGTAGGCCCACATTTCTGTTTTCAAACGTTTTATTTTAAAGGTCTTAAGTAATGTTTTGCAACACTGAATTTCTGGTTTTAATCAGAGGTAAACTATAATCATCAGGATTAATAGACAAAAACACTTGAAATTATCACTCTATGTAATGAATTAATCCATCCATCCTGGCTGATGCCTCTTTCCAGCAGTCAGTGGGCGAGGGGCGGGGTGCAGTCAGTGGGCAGGTCACCAGTCAATCACAGGTATTTAATACATAACTTTACCATTTTGAATTGAATTACCAAAATGTATTTACTTTTCAATAACATTCTGATATACTGGGATGCAACAGTAGACGGTGAAATGAGACTTTGATTGCTTCAACCAGCAGGATGGCCTTAAAGATGTTTTCTTATGTAAACCTATGCACTGTTCACTCATAACTACATGAACTCTGGTTAAAATGACTGAAAGCCCCCAAAACAAGTGTTTATTACTTTTAAAAAAAATGCCCTATTCATTATAAAAACTGTGCGACACAAATATGATACAATTAAAAGCGGTCTACATAAAACAAACAGCTAATGTTTCTGTATACCACAAGACTTAGATATCTGCTAAGAAAAAGGCCATCAAATGAGCAAACATATTTGGCAAGACACTTGATCGATGTCCTTGAATGTTCAGTATAATTTTAATGATTTCCTTTATTTGGGCAGATGAAATTAGTTTTTAATGAATCATGGCATTTTATCTTTCAAGATGTGTTTAAATTTTAGTGTAAGAACTTTTCTTTTCAAAAAAAACCAAAAGAAAACTGACATTGGGAGTGCACAAGGAAGTATACAGTAGTGCAGCATCGGTTATTTAAATAATACAGGATTTCATTATTAACAGTCAAACCAGTATTTTTTCCCCTTTCATCTTCATTTAGAAAACGGCACATTTTGCAAGAGTCCTACTTATGAAAGTGTTTATCTGCTATGAAGAGATGCTCTCCTTAAGAAGATTGTATTTAATAATTAAACCAATCAATGTGAGTGCCTTTGTATTTATTTACATATTTTCAGGTGTACAGAAAGTTCCTCATTCAGATGCGCTTTAATCAGACTGCCGTTAATCAGGTGAAAGCTGACAGCATATTTCTTGCATCTGTTACTCGTGGAGTTTTAATTTTGGGAAGAAGCACATTAGCAGCAATATCACAGGTGTTAGGATCATTTTATAAAATTAGGACAAAAACTGATTGCTTTTATAGTCCCCAAATTTATTTCGCATCTGGCTGACAGGTCTGGCATCCTGAATTATATCTAACAGCAAGTGCAATGAGGGTTTTACAGACAGAAGCACAGCTGCACCAAGAAATTGTCTTGTTAATACATTGTTCACTTCTGAGTTACTTTAAAATGACCCAATGGATCAATCAGGAAAAAGTGGAATGAGGAGCATAAAATTATTTCAAGGGGCCATCGCCTGCTACTGTCGCTTGTTCAGTTATACATAGATGAAATGTAAAGGCACGGTATTTTCCTCAGCAAGGTGTCGTTCAATTAAACCTTCTACCGACATTCAAAGTAAATGCAGCATTTAATTTTACATACTGTAACACACATTTATACATTTAATTTATTTGGCAGAAAGGCAGGACCATGCATACACACATACCTGGAGTAATTTAAAATGTACAGAGAAAGTAGTTGAAAAAGGAAGGATAAATGAACAAAAGAAAAGTCAAAGGTACACAAAGCACTATCTTTGAAGATATACTCTATTTTAATAACAGAAATGTTTAAATCATGAACGTTTTATTGCTGGATGCAAAATCAATTTAACCGAACATCCCCAAACACAAAATTTGTGGAAAAGAGATAAAAAGTACGACTTGTTTTCTGCTTCCACCTAAAAAAGATGAAAATATGGCTAATAAGGGAAAACTGTAAAGCCATGCATGCAAAGATGTCACCTGCCATCTAGATCTGGCTGAAAAGGATTTATCGAATGGGCTAGAGAAGCCGACAGTTATTTTCTGGGCTAAATAGGGATAGTGAATGCCTGACCTTAAGCAGGCATAAAAAAAGATGTAAGGAAAAAGTCTATTGCACTAAATACCAGTTCTGTCCTTCCTGGCGTACTGTATGATGTTACAAATGCAGTATAAAATTACATATAACCATTTTTCTCACTTTTGGACTGAACCGTTCCTCTTTTTGCACAGTCAGGATTACCAAAAGTGTTTCTATTTGGTAATTGTCAGAATATTTAGAGAATATTCTTTTACTTTATTTAAATTCAGATGTTTGTATATATTTCCTTACTTTTTGATGCTTTTAAACTTTCACTGGGGACAAACATTTTGAGTATTCTTCTACAAGCTTCTCAGAGTAGTTTGATTGATTTTTGGCCCATTCCTTTGAACCGAACTGGTCCAACTGAGTCAGGTTATTCGCAGCCCTATCTGCAACATTCAGCTCTGCCCACAAAGTTTTGATTCTTTGGAAATCCTAACTGACCTTAAACAGAAAAGCTTTAGTCTGATTTGATGTCTGACAGTGGAAAAAAATAAGGTGATGTCTCTTTTTGAACAATGTATGTAACTATTTGGTTTCAGCTGTTTCAGATGTAATCAGTCAACATGAGACTTTATTATCTCTGAAGGTGCAAATTAATACAAAAAAACAATGAAATGCTCAAAATTCCAAAAACTGACTTTCAGTTGAGGGACGTTTTTTTTAATATATATAAAAGCTGCAGTCAAACAGTTTATCATCTAATAATGTGCAGTATATTAAAAAATCTAAGGACATATTTTAGCTGAGTGTAAAATGAAGAAATAAAGTTTTTATTTTGTATGTGTTGGGATAAAGGGATTCACACTGTTCTACTGTGCAAGGGCTGGGTCAGTTTTGGCCATTAAATCTATTTTTTGTTTTTTATATTTAAATGCAATGTAATTATTGGATCATTTAAACAGCTTGGTCTAGATTGTGATCAGATTGTGTAGGGACAGCATCAAATCTGCATGAAGGTGATTTATCTTCCTCAAAAATATCTTCCTATGCCACCAAAACACATAGGAGATATGCAATAATTTGATGAAGTTTTAGAAAAGGCCATCTCCTCTCTAATTTATTGCTTTGCATTTGTTTGACGTGAAACGACTGAAAACTCAGGAAGCCCATGGAGAAGCAAAAAAATGCAAAACAAGCTAACACCTGTCCAGTTTTCATCCCAGGATTTTATTTCTTCCACTTCCTTTTAGCGTCACCAGACCATACATCTTTTTTTTTTTCCTGTTCTTAGAAATCTGCCTCATATAGACACCTTACACCTCAGTGATGCACAAATACACCAGCATACAACCAATAACACCCACAGGTCAACAAACACTCCCACAAACACACACAAACACAAAGTCTACTGGACATTTAGGGTGCGAGCAGACACTCCGTGGTGCCAGTCTCTCAGCTCGTTGTACTTGGGTCCAACCACAAGCCGAGTGGGGATCTTGTTCTCTCTGCCATCCAGAACACATTGGTAAACGGGGAGAAACAAAAGAGAATAGAGCAAGAGAAGAAACATGAAAGAAGAACTTAAATAAAGGAGAATAATTATCCTAAACACAACTACAAGGAGATGGATAGAGGCCCATGTCAGCAGGAAAGCAGGATGCCAGTTATCAACAGCAGCTGACGACAGACAGGAAACATTTATATTAAGAGGAGTAAAAAATGTTCACTATCATTATTGCAATAAAGGAGACCCAAACAGAATAATAAAAAGAAATCTCAACATATACAAGACATACAGTTATCGTTATGTCCAAACATTTGATTTATGATCAAGGCCACACACCAACACGGACAAATGGAAGCAATCCCTGCAGTAATGTGCCACGGCAAACCAACAAGAGCATGGAGTCAACAGGTCACGCCACGGGACGACACAACCGAGGCAGAGTCCTGGTTTTCAACCACACAATCACGGGTCACATGCAGCACAACAAGGCTGTCCAGTCCACCACAACGATTAGAGGACCAAAACCAAGGCGACACACACGTTGACGGGTTATGCACATTCATTACAAACAGGTCTAAAATCAACATTGAGTAACATGAAAAAAGGAAGCAGACAAAATGTTAAGCTTTGGAAATGTTTGGAAAAATTGTACTGCATTTTTGACTCAGAATCAGATGGGACCCCTCTTTGGCTGTCTACGTGTTAGGAACTTGGCATGACTCTGATTGCTCAAATTATGCCTCAAAGAGGTGGTGTTAGGCATTCTGTTCACTTTATACATTGAGATTTTATACCAGCCGTTCAACTATGCAGTTTGAATGACAACAGTATATAAAGCAATCACCATCTTGTTATGCAGAAAGCGAGGAAAATGAAAATGTTTTCTTTCAGATGCACTTACTTTGTCTTCTTTGATGTATCAACTTCCTCATTTTGAACTAGAAGGTAAAAAAAAATAATTAAATGAATATTATTTAAATGTGCTAGAAGCTATCAATTTAATTACAATCAGAGGTGTTCAGTATTAGTTGATACTAAAGTGATGCGTAAAACTGTGCCTTTCAGTCCCCGTCGTACCGTTCTCTGTGCCTGTGATCTGAGCCAGGATCCTGAAAGATCTGGACTGGGTGGTGCCTGAGCGTGGACGCCAGTCCTCCGTGTCCTCCATTATGCGCTTTCTGCTCGCATCAGCATGAGAAGGCACATGGTAAAAATGGATGTCTGTGTCCACGACATGTTTCCTGGGAATTCTGAGGAAGGAGGGACAGATGAAGTCAGAGGACACTAGTAAAAGCTTATTTATCCTTTTATTCTCCCAGCTTTTTTCAGGTGAAAACCTCCATAACGAGTTCAATGGGATGAAATGAGTTCGTTAGACGATCACATGAGATGACACTGTATCACCCAGTAGTGCTTATTAGAGTAGAGAAAGGGCCACACCACACTGTGTTAAATGTAGTTGGTGGGAAATGTCTGCACCAGCATGATACCTTGGTGGCTGCTGCAGGGGTTTTCTTGGTAATCAAGGAGCGGAACACAAGGCACAAGAGAGTTGACGTAAAGAGAGGGGACTATAAAACGGCAGCATTCACATCTTTTATACGAAACCAAACAAACTGTGTAAAGACTTACTTCAACATATTTTGAGGTCCACTAATGCAGCATTAAAGAAAGGGGACAAAGGAATGGAAAAACCATTAAATAGTAGGGAAATGATCTGATGGAAATGTGTTCCGTAAAAATCAGCCAACAGACAGAAGGAAAAGGCATGACCTCTGATAGGAGCGCAACACGAAGGAGAAAACATTATGTTCTGTCAAATAGCAACATGTAAGTTTTATTTTCAGCCACATGGTGGTGCATTTGAACTGTTTACAAACCCACAGGGGTCGAATTGCAGTTAGTCAATTTCTTTCCTCTTTCTTTTTTTTTAAAATTTGATTAATGTGAAGCAGATTTAAAATATAGTTGTGTTTAGCTTGTGTTTGCATGCTTGCATGTACAGTAAGGGATTAAGTCTTGCTTGGCAAGCAAGCTGATGACATGTCTGTTGCAAACTGTCAGTAAATCAACTCCCAGTAAAAACAAACACATTGAGACACTCTAAGGTACTGAGTATTTCTCATGGCCTTGTCTTAATCAATCACCTATAAATATACTCTCTCTTCCTATCGGCCCCAGGCACACCGAATACTCTGATTTATGAGTGTCTCTCAACACATTCTTGTTATGGCAACAGCGATGTAGGCACAGAGATTTATTGCCGTTGTAAAGATGGCAATGCTACATTAAGAAAATATATGCTACCTGCTAAAGATTTACATTGTCTCTGATTAACTGCAGTTTCTGCACAATATAATCCTGAGTATTTGGAAAATTAAGCACACATCCTCTATGTTGAATTTTAACCAATAAAGATCTGTAATTATATGGGCACAAATATGGGCGATAATATTTTGGCATGGTGAGGTTTGCTTTACACCCCTGTGGATCAAAATAACAAATGTAGAAATAAAGGCGATATTTGTGATTCAGTTTGCAGTGTTTTTGAACATCAGCTGATAGTTGCAATGCATGAACCACAAACAGACTGGGTAGAGACAAATTGAATTGGCCTGTCAGAAGAGATCTTGTTTCATTGCTATTAGAGTCCCAAGCAAATACTGGTTTATCAGCTTAGATATATTTGAAAGTGTTGCTGTTGTTATTTCATTCATTTATGTGAGTAAATTCTGAATATCTACATGTTAAATGGGATATAAACAAGAATATCAGTGAGAACGTTCCACTGCATGTAGCAAATAGGATTCTGACACATCCCATTTGGTAAGGTTAAACACACGTTGATCTATCAACAGGTATTAAAGTTTTTAAAATTTTGGACCGATGCTGCTCTGAAAATGTAAATGTAGACTTTTTCAGAGAAACTGAGAATGTAAATTATGTTTTGACACCTATTTATTGCATAAACACAATTAAAAAAAAATATTTTTATTTTTGACAAATTAAGGAAAAACAGCTAACTTTGAACACTTATGTTTTCCTATCTGGGACCTGCATCCTTGGACAAGATGAATTGCACAACTCCGAACCTCCGGTTTTTCTGTAGCTGACTCAGAACATTAACAGTGAAAGGTTATCTGAAGGTGACAAATACACCTTTCAGGTCAGCAGTGGTTCTTGCATGATTGGTGACCTTTTAGGGTCCTCCTTCTGAGCCCACCTCACAGAACATAAATCATTACCACCTTTTTAATTGCTTTTGGCAAAGGTTTCAGGAATTGGAACCTGTTTTTTAGAGAATCTGTTATCAGAATGATGCAGTATTTAATTTAGATTCAATGGCTAATTTATGGACTGGAAAAGAAAATTAGCAACAGAAATCCTCTTTGGGTGAAAGTGCAAAATAGCTTCTTTTTTTGTCAAAAGCTCAAACCCCTCACCTTAATATCAAAAACAGCTGGTTGAGAGTTATTGTTTACATTTTACACCCACATTATTTGTAGGCATACATCTGATATAGTAATATTCAGTACATTATTTACACAGTGTAATCTGCATGATTTAACATGAAATTAACTTATTGTTTTGAGAGTCCAGTTTCTGATTGGCCACTTTAATTGGTCAGTGTCAAAATCAGTTTGATTAGGTACATGCAGAGAGTTCCTGTGTTTTCCACACTGACTTCTGCTTTGTTTCTGTAATCTGTTGCCCACAAACTCCACAAAACCTGAACCACAAATGCAACTAGAAAATCTATAAACAATGATGGGACAACTGAAGGAAAAAGGAAAATCCAAATGTTAACAGTCAAAAGAAGAAGGCGAAGGTAGAAGTGAAACAAAACGAGGTTCACAGGTGAACCTGAAAGCACCACCAGAGCAAACACTCGACATGCTTCAGACACTAACTTTGTGACTGGACGAGACGTGTTCTGCAAAGCAGAAAAATAAGGATTGAAATGAGGAGAAAACAGAAAGCACAAAAGTCTTTATCGGCATTAACACTAAAACACTTTGATCATGTCTCCCTTCTGAAACAAATCACACAGCATGCAAACAAGCAAGCAAGAGGCAAGGACATATCAGCATGCGATCCCGAAACACCAGCTTGTTTACATCACCACAGCAACAAAAGAAAAAGGAATAATCTGCAAACAGACTGGAGTGAAGTCTCTGTGGTTAAACAGGCACAGAAAGGCGGATTAACAA
The DNA here is from genome assembly GCF_011125445.2 of Fundulus heteroclitus. Lineage (NCBI taxonomy): Eukaryota > Metazoa > Chordata > Actinopteri > Cyprinodontiformes > Fundulidae > Fundulus > Fundulus heteroclitus. The sequence continues at coordinate 5,302,553 of NC_046372.1, forward strand.
GTCATTTGGAGAATAATCTTTAAAGGTTTTAGGCCCACACTGACCAGTTTGTTTTTCTTATTTCCTAAAAAAAACTATCCAGTTAAGCATGTAAACTGTAACTGGTAGAAAAACTCACAGCGCAATTATTTTATTTATTTATTTTGCTAAATGACCAAAAATTAGTCAACAAACAGATAATAACCCTAAACGATCAGAGTTAAGTTTCAGCTTCTGTCTGTATAGCTATATGGTGTAAGATTGCAGTGTGTTGTGCAGAAAACTGCTGTGTTTGGACTGTCGGAGAAAGAGATGCCGTTATTTTCTTAGAAATGAACTAGAGGAATAGATTCTTAATTCCATAAAGAGGCTTAGCATGGATTTAATTCTACATGGCTTTCAGGCTGAAACCTTTGCAGGCTAACTGATTTAATGCCGATTGCCACTTAGCTCAAGTTACCTGTGCAGGATATATATACCCAGCATACATCACAGCATGGTTAATTCACTTTGCCTCTAGAGAAAGGAGAGCAGGCACTCAGATCAAAAAAGAAAAAAATAGGTGGATAATGATGGGATCTTTGTTGACAAAGAGCGCAACAAGAAGTTTAGGGCAGGAGGATGGTGCAGGGAAAATAAAAGCTGGTGATTATAAACCAATCTAGTAAAGACACAAAAAAGATGAATGTGGTATTTAAAGGGAGACTTAAATTGTCACTGAAATTATTAAATTATCACTAACACAAAATTTTAACCCCTGCAGGAAAAAAGGTTCACTATGAAGCCATTAAACTACAGTGCACTGACATGAAATAATGACCCCACTTATAGTGAAATATAAAGTAAGAACCTATTGAAATACGATGCATTGCACAATAGTATTTTTCAGTGGTATTTTATTTGGATTTATATGTTCATTAAAAACAAAGAGCTGCATGATGCAAAAAAAAAAAACATGGTTTTTTATGTTTTTTGATAAATAAAAATCTGAAGGTAGTAGCATGCCTTAATATGCAAACTCCTGCATCACTATGTAGAAACATCTTCGGCTCCAATTGCAATCTCTTGTGTCTCTGGCAGCTCACCTAGAGAGCCTAGAGACTGAAATCTTTACCTATTCTTCTTTGCTAAGTAGGTCAAACTCAGTCATGTTGGATAGAGAGAGCCACAGACTCTCATCTGGGTTAACATCCGCACTTCGACTCAGCTATTTTAACGCGTAAATACATTTTGATGTAACATTGTTATCCTGCTGAAAAGGGAGTGGCCACCCTAGGTTAAATCTTTGGCACTGGGTTTTCAAAGTTTGTGTTTAAAACATGGCAAAATGGTTGAAAAAATGGTATAGTGGTATGAATATTTTTTTCCCAATACGCTGCACATCTTTTCAGTATAAAATGCATCTAAGGCATTTCTACTCCAAAAGGTAATTTTGGAAAGGATAAAAGGATGGACAGTATAACACAAATTTATTTAAATGTGTCATAATGCTAGAAGCTGATGAAAAAGTCAACAGTAAACAAATAATTCTTAACATTAAGGAAAAATCTACAATGTGTTTTTCACCAACCCATCAGAAGAATAAAGTATTACTGCAGACAGTCAAACTGCAGGTTACGGTATATAACATCTGATCAGAGGTGGTCTATACTCTTTTCATCACAAATGATGCCTCTGACTTGTCAAGCTGAGTATCCAAGTCTCTTCTTTCTTTGTTAAAACAGCATGTTTTAAAATATAAGAGGCAGGACGGTGTCACAAATGCCTCACTATAACCTCCCAAGTCAAATCAAAATGTTGTTGACGTATCCTTCAGTATGAAGTCAGAGACAACAGTGGAGAAATCCTTTGATATAATTAGAGATACAACTCCCAAGTTTCAAGGAGAAATTTAATGAAAAAAAGGATGATTCATGGATTCAATGGATTAATTCATGTGATTGGTTAACATGTCCACCAGTCATTACTCACCCATTAAACTGTGGTAGGGCTCCTCCCTGACTCTCCAACAAGCCCCGCCTTTGCCCCATGGCCACCTCACAAGCATTCTCAGTGGAGTAGAGGTTGATCGGTGTGTTGTACACCGATGGCTGAGGCGGAACCAGGACAGGGGGCGAGGAGGAGGAGGAAGAGGACGGGTAAGAGACCAAAGGAGGAGAAGGGGGGCGAGGAGGAGGAGGAGGAGGAGGAGGGGGACTAATGTGGGATGAGGCAGGGCTGAAGGCAGAGGATGGGGAAGGGATGAAGGTGGTGAAAGGTGAAGGAGAGCATGCACCCTCAGATCGGCAACACCCGTAAGGTTTGGGGGTCTTGTTGTAGGGGGCAGAGCACTGAGACTGGGGATGTTGTGGAGCGGAGGGATGGGTGATGGCTACTGGTTTTATGAGATCTGTTCGGTTATCCTACCGATATCAAAACATAGAACATGCAAATACACACAAAAACAAATTAAATCAAAGCACACAACACTGATGCCTCCTACATACGGATGTCCAATAAAACAATAGCACGGTGTACTTTTTGTTTAATAACGTATTCATTCTTGCAAGCTAAAAGTGTAACGTTTGGCTTCTAGGAAAGCATCATTGTTTCTCAGTGTGTTTCATGAAAAAAAATCCAACGCAGATAAGTGAGAACATGCAACAAAAACTCTGAACAGCATTGTTTCAGAAGGGTGTGACGGTGTAAAAGATGCGTTCAAGGCACGATTTTCAATTCAGTAACTTTTCAGGATCAATTATTGTAATCAATATTCAACTGCTTCATAAAAAATAAAAAAATAGAACATCTCTACCCAAGCCAATAGCACAATATGTTAAAATGTGTAATTTTGATTTTTGTTTTCACTTTTTCTTTACTTTTTAAAGAAGGGTCATGTTTTGAAAATGTAATTTGTAGAAAAGGTTCAGATTTGTTTTATGAAAACAGTTGTACATTACCTTTGGTGCCACTGGAGGGGGTTTAGAAACACTGGATCTGGAATGAAGAGAAAAGAAAAACAGCATAAACTATTATTGAAAACCCCGTTTCCTTCTCGTCTAGAAATATCTCCTAATGTTTGTTTTCTTTACCTCTAGCCTAGAATTGCGCAAAACTCTTCCAAAGTATTTATTGATATTTATTAAAACCATGCTATCAAAGCTTAAGACAATACTAAGTGTTTCAAAAAAAAAAAAAAAAAAAGGAGAGAGAATCGCTGTTACAGTGAATAACAGCCGAGCCTGAGCTCTGAGCGTTAAAACCAATGTGAAAAGGTTTCTGTCATCGGCTCTGACAGAGTCCAAACGGCTCTGGCTGTGTCTGCATGCCAAAGAGAGAAATGTGAGTTGCAAAAGTGGGGAAATGTGGTATTGTTCAACTTTTTTTTATAAAGCAGCTGGTTTTATTCAGTTAAGGTCCGTATCGGTCTAATACGCTAGTGTTTTATACTGTAAACGTTTGTTTGTGCCAGGTTGTCCACTAAACGCCTTTTTAGCAGCGTTCTTGCAAGTCCACACACACCTAATTTTATTCAGAAAACAAACTGGTTCAGCACTACATCCTTGCATTTATTTGGCTGAAATAATTTTTAATCCATTGACATAAGCCTTTGCTGAATTAACTAGTTTACAATGCAATTATTTCTGAAGAAGAAAACTTTACAAGCTAAAACAAACAGCTGGTAGGACCTCAAAAAAATCATTATGTTTTTTAAGAAATAAAAATAACTAATAAATAACTTTCCACAATTCAATTAAACAAAGGAAGACAAAAATTAGTTACCATAAATCAAGAGGCTAAGTAAACCAAACTGTAACTGAAGACATACAAATGTCAGCTGCCTTGCATTTCTTTCAGAGCAGCTCCTCTGGAACCTTCCTCAGGGAGCTCCGTGTCCTTCAGCCCTTTAAATTTGAACCAACACTCTTGCTGTGCTTAAGAACACATTAGTCCGCAGATACAGATACATCTATGGCCTTTTCTGCTCGACTCCTGTTTCCCACTGGTTTGCCAGCAACGCGCTGATACTGTGACCATGGTCTTTAAACTTGGAGTGAGATAGGCTATCTTAAGGAACTATTTTAAGGGGGAAATCTAGGAAAATCCTATTTAAAACAACTTATTAGTAACCGATTAAAGGTATACTTGGCTCTAAAAAACTATTATCTTCAACATTAATTAAAATGTTAAAGATTAAAAACGTATCACTATGGTTTCAACTGGAATATTTGGATCAGCATTTCCAATTCCAATGTATAGTACTTTGCCAATATAGGCATACTCCTTCAACTTTTTGACTTTTTTTAACATAATACATACTTTAATCTATTTTATTGAGATTTTATGTCATAAACAAACACAAATTAGTGTACAATTGCTAAGTGGACCTGTATTCATCCCACCTTAGGCAATGACCACTTGTTGCTGCTAATATAGCTTTATGCGTTTGGGGCGTGTCTTTACCAGCTTTGCACTTCTACAGACAGATGTTCAGACCTGCTTTTGTTAGCTAAATTGCTCAGGCTCAGCCTGACTGGATGCTGAGCACCTGTGACAATAAGATGGCTAATCTTCCCACAAATTCTCTATTTAGGCCTGGTCTTTGACTGAGCCGTTACAAAGACAAAAACATCCTTTTGATCAAAATGATTCCACTGTTGTGCATTTATACTCGCTGCTCACTAGCTTACCTGATTTCACAGCATAATACTGTCACTGTCATGTTTCACTGGTCTGGGTGAAGAGTTTTCCTCCCCACAACATTGTGGATGTGGGCCAAAAAAGCCCAATTATTGTCTCATCTGAACGGAGCACCTTCTTCCACGTGTTTGCTGTGTTATCCATAGGGGAACTTCATGGTTTTCTTTCAGCACGGTAACTATTTTGTAACTCTTATATAGAGGACTCACTTGAGTTGGGTTCACAACTAATAGGTGATCAGTTTATTCTTCCACCTGAGCAGTGGATCTCTGCAGCCCCTCCAGAGTTGCAGTGGGCCTCTTGGCTGCTCCTCTAACTAATGCTCTCCTTCCCCAACTGGACAGTTTAGGTGGACGGCCATTGTCTCTGTAGGTGTGTAGTTGCTCCATACTCTTTCATACTAAAAATTTAATTAAGTTTATTCCACAATTTGAATAAAAAGGGAGTTTATTTAATTTAGGGGTGTCAGAGTAAAATGGACTGAACCAATATGCACATGACTTTTCAGATTTTTCTTTAAACCAGGGGTCTCTTTCCTTCCACCTCTCAGAAAGGTGGAGTTTTCTTTCGGTCTATTACACAAAATTCTAATAGAAATACATTGAAGTTTGTATTTCAGCTGAAAACAGAATAATGCAAAGCTTAAAATATCTTCTTGATTGACAGAACACACCCCATACTTCCTATAGCCTCTATAAGACTGCATCAGCCTGCGAGTTTCCATGGACACACTATACTGTAAATAGTCTACCTAGTACTCAGTTATCTGTGGACAGCTCTCAGTTGCACAACTTGTGGCATGGAAATATGTCTGGCACAGGAGGCATGAAGGGGAAGACTGGGGTATTAAGTAGGGATTATAAATATGACCCCGTCATCCCAGAAGGCTGCTGCCTCGATTACAAAGCGTCTATAACAGGAAAACAGCAACATGGAAATAGGTTGCTGTCATACACCAAAATGGATGAGGTATTCAAGCCGGAGTCTAATGTTATCATTAAGGCTTTTCATTATAACTGGGAAATTGGATCAAATGCAATTTAATGTTTTACACCAAGAAATTCACAGATTTACAAAAATTCCTGCTGAACTTATGTTGACCTTTGCTGTCAATTAAGTAGTAAGTATGGCGTTTTGTCAATTTATTTTCTGATTAAGGATTACACAATCCAACATTTTTAATTGATGTAGAAATTTTGCTGCATTAAAAACTTTACCAAGGAAATCTGTCTTTTGGAGAAATTTGAGATTCTTTGGCCAATCACACTTTCTGTTTTCTGTCTCCAGCTAACCCTATTTCCTGCATCTTCTTTCACACCAACTGCCTTCATGTCCCCTTTCACTCCATCTGTAAATTTCCACCTTGGTCTTCCTTTAGGCCTCCTGAATGGCAGTTCCAGCCTTAACCTCCTTCTACCCAATGTCCTCACTATCCCTCCTCTGTACATGTCCAAACCACCTCAGCCTGGCCTCCCTGACTTTATCCCCAAAACATCCAGCATGAGCTGTCCATCTGATGGACTCATTCCTGATCCTATCCATCCTCGTCGCTCCCAAAGAGAGCCTCAACGTTATCCTCTCTGCTACCTCCAGCTCTGCCTCCTGTCTCTTCCTCAGTGCCACTGTCTCTAAAGCAGACAACATCGCTGCTCTCACCCCTGTCTCGTACACCTTTCCTTCCGTTCTTGCTTATACTCTTTTATCGCACAACACATCTGACACTTTTCTCCAATAATTCCAGCCTGCTTGGCCATGTATTTTCACTTCTTTTGGACACTCACCATTGCTCTGGACTGTTGACCCGAAGTACTTAACATCCTCAACCCTCTTTTTCTCTGCTCCCTGTGACATCACAGCTTCACTTGGGTCCCTCTCATACACACACATGTATTCTGTCTTGCTCAAGTAACCCTCATTCCTCTGCTTTCCAGGGCAAACCTCCATCTCTCTAGATTTTCCTTCCCCATTTAGCGAATAAGTATAAGTATGGTATATTGGAAATATTCCCACTGTGCCCCCCCCAAAAAATAGCAGTATTTGTGGTTCCCACCATTGTTTGCTGTATGTATAGTATATATTGGGCAGAAATTTGAGTTTGATGTTGCTCCGGTCCATTGTGTTCTGTTGAAACAGTGGACTAGCCTCTTGTGTAACTGTAAGCATCCCTTTAGGGAGCAAGTAGATTGTCCCTAAAGGTGCTTCCATGAACCATGAAACACTACTAAAGGTTATTAAATTAAGGATTGAATTTGAGTTTTCCTGCTATAATAAAATCTACTCCAAAAGAACAGCCGTTCATCTGTAATTCTGTGGTCTTATTGATTCTGGTCCAAATACAGATTTATATCAGAATAATATTTTTCATGGTTGAGGCTGAACTTTTTTTAAACTTGTGAACACCTCAGAAATGATCATGTTTACCTTATTCAAACGGCCAATAATTGAAGAGGTCTTTTTTTTAAACAAGTATGTCTAGTAATATTAAATAAAAGTACCACCTCTTCTTCCTCTAAAGCCACACATGTCCAGGGTTATCCAGGGTTCCTTGTTCTGTCTTTCTTTTTAATCTGTCCAGTCTATTCTTACTCAAATGACACCACTGAACTTTGTTGCCTGGGCCATGCATTAACATGCCACCAGCTGTGTTATGAACAAACCCAGAGAGACAGACTAGGACAGGAAGAGATTGGCAGCCCTGTTTGACTTCATTAAAAATAAAAGCTTATTGCCCCTAAAGAAAAATGCCTACAAACTTACCTCAGTCCTTGTTTGAGCCCCTTTTGCAACATTGACAGTGTTTTGACAGAATTATGCAAGCTAGACTGCTGAAAAGTACAGGTTTGGAAAAAGTTTGCTGGGTTACCACTGGTGTGTTTTCTGATAGAAAATAATACAATGAAATTTTTTGACCAATGTCTGTTGGTCACTAATGTGTCCTTTTCTTTTAGACCTCTTTCTTATCCTGAGGCCTTGATCACTCTGCAAAATGGTTTTTTGTTAGAGTTCCTCTATGGTTTCCTGTATCAGTGTTTTAAATTACCATGACTACTCCCACAACATAACAGACTGTTTAACAACAGAGATGAAAATAATAAGCTTGTGCTGTCCCACCCTTGAACATCATAAGATATATAGATTTATTATTTTTTCATTCCTCTCACCCTCGTCCAAGAGTCTTTTCCTCCTCACCCCTAGTAGACATCCTCATAAAAAGCACCACCAAGCAACAATGACAGGTGTCATTACTCGGTGGTGTTATTTACGAGGAGCATGACACAAGCTAGATGAATAGGATGCTACAGAGAGTAGACTATGATCAAACATGGCAGGTATATATATATATATATATATATATATATATATATATATATATATATATATATATATATATATATATATATATATATATATATGTGTGTGTGTATATATATATATATATATATATATGTGTGTGTATATATATATATATATATATATATATATATATATGTGTGTGTGTGTGTGTGTGTGTGTGTGTGTGTGTGTGTGTGTGTGTGTGTGGGTGTGTGTATAATGTGTCCGAATGGTTTAATCTCAGTAGTGACTGTTTCATTAATTATTAGGAAGGACATACACTAGGGTTTTCAGATTAGGTGGCAGGTACAAGGGGTCGAGTGCATTGACAGAGTAGCTATGAAACAAATTGCTAGGCCGATTAAAAGTTGTAATAAATCCAAATATGCTATGGGTAGGAACAATTTTGGTCTTGACCTAATGCATTGGAGGCATGTTCAAATTAGAGAATGTTTATCAACATGGAAACTATGTTGGTAACTGTTGTGTGTGAGCCAAAGTTCTTCCTTCCAATCAAACATGTCTTTATTTTTTAGCAAGCATTGAATTGTATTTACAACAAATGAAGTCTTTATAGAAGTGTCCCTCCGTTTATATGACAGGTTCCTCCAAGGTAATGAATGCATAAAAGCAAGTCAATGTGTATTCTCACAAAGCACACACATACCATGATGTGGTATGCTGGGTGTGGTGACAGTGATTTCAGCCATGAGAAGTTAGCCTGGGAAACGTTTCTGGGCGAGGGCAACAACACAGACTACAAGGACCAGTTTATTCCCTCCATGGCATCTGGCCTGCAAATACCGCTTAATGAATTCAAACTCGCACAAAGACGCACAGTATGTCAAACCAACTTTTTTTTTTTCTTTTTGCTTTAAAACACTTTGACCACTGACATTTTTTGTGCCCCTATTCTGAAATATCTGATTAATATTTATTATTACGCATAAGTATTTTTAGCCCAGTTTTCTGACACATCACTGGCTGTTTGTTTTGATCTTAGACTCTTTTTTTTTTTTTTCTGAACTTTTTTTATTTTGAAACTTGAACAAATAAACAATAAATGGAATCTTTAAGGTGTTAGATTGTTATCACTAAAGGTTCAATATAATGTATATGTAGTGTAACTTTTAGAGGGACAAAACTGAATCTTTAGCATATCTTCCTTGAGGTGATTGAATATAAACGACAGCAATATTTATTATTTTAATATGTTTGTCTGAGTTTGTCTCAAACTGTTTTTTGAATCAATCAGTCTGCTCGATTTTAGGCCAGACCAGAAAACAAAAGGTATTCAGATCTCATGCTGTGGTTTTTCTGGATTCAAGAGGTTTGTTTTTTTTCCAAGCTCATTACACTTTATCGGTGTGCAAGTGTGTTTTTGTGATATCCTGCACATTCCTTATCTGTCTACCTCCCACAATTGTCTTGGCAGAAGCCATTGCAGGCTTTTCAAAGAGAATGACATCACATGGACTGCTAAAAGAAACCCTGACACTGACCAGACAGAGGAAAAATCTATGTTTAAACTGCACCAGCTTCCCTCCAATAACATTACTCATTTAAATAAATGTGTGGAAAAACAGCAGTTCAGTGCTCCATATTAGAGCAATCACAGTCACTTTGCTTCAGCTGCTAAATTCAAAGATCGTTACATATTCTTATCTGCTGTTGGGGTGTAACGTCTCATTCAGCACACAAAATGAGATAATAGAAGACGTTGGCTTCAGGAATGTTTGACAGCATTTAGGTTAATGGCAAAAAACCCATTTTCTGTTATCAGACAGAGCATGAAGGTCTCATACGTGCACTGGTCATTTTATTATTTACACCTTGCTAGTAACAGGTTAGACACTCCTTTGCCTTCAGAACCGCCTTAATTATTTGAAGCATGCAAATTTACCAAGATGTCAGAAGCCCATGACAATTATGAATTGCAAGGGCAAGATGTAAACAAGAATGACAGTGTAAGATACAATGAAAGACTACAGCGCCCAGTACAGGGGGACAAAGAGAGCAGCAGATGAAGCTCCGGTGTGTCTAATCTAAGAAACATGTTGATTGACTGTATCCGATGCAGATGTTTAGCATGGCACTCAACTTTCTTCACACAGATAAAAGGCACAGTGTGCATTTGGATCTTAGACACACATATCTTACACATACTGCTCAGGTTTATAGTAGTTACAGTTTTAACTCACGCCCCTTTGGTTCCCAAATGTCAGCTGCATGCATCTGCATCTGGAGTGACTTGTATGACAGCTATGACAAAATTATCATAAATATATTTTTGTGCTGCAGACCTCATGGATTTATTTTATGGCCCCGCCTTACAAATCAGTATCACTCAGAGGGGCCAGTGCTACCTTTTCTGTAGTGGTGTTAGTGGCATTGATTTATGAGGCCGCCTGCAGCTGTGCAGCTAAACTAGTTGGATGTTAGAGTTTATTTTGTGAGACACAGTAACAGTTATCAAATATATCGTGGTGTACCTTAGCGCAGGAAGCAAAAAAAGTAAAAAAAAAAAAAAATTATGCGTGGTTTCATTATAAATTTGACTCAAATTAGATTAGATTAGATTCCACAATTTAATTGCTGCAAGGAGCAATAAATTAAATCCTTAAGAATATTAAAACAATTTTTTTACAGTATTTTATAAATATAGTCCTTATTCAATTAAAACAATTACAGATAATACACAATAATTTAATTATCGATTTAGTTTTGGGATTTGTGTCACTTTTAGCTTTTTGTACAGCAGAAATATCATCTAGAAACTATGGCATACATGTGGAAACAAGGTGACAGAATACAATATCAAGTATGTCTTGCAAAGATAGATAACAGCAAATATTCCACTTGTTACAAAATATCATGGGCAGCGGCCCATTTTATATTATGTTGTCCTGGGCCCAGGGAAGGCTGTCAGATGGCCTGATCATACCTAATGTAGCATTAGCATAACAATAGTTACCATTTTGATGATTCACTTTAAATTCAAGGCTAAATTCAAGATTTCAGCTCGAGGATGTTTTTATGAGTGAATTATTCAGCCATTATTTGAAAGAACTGTGGTTACCAGGTCCTGGCCACAGCTTCTGTTTGTGTGTCTGCCTGATCACTGATTTTAAATCATGGACTTCTGAAATTTATAGGTTCATTACAAGAAGTTAAAGAGGTGACAGAGAATGCCACAACTTTGCTTTCTAGTGTAACATAGCAACAAATTGGCACATTTCGACGTCTAACAAAACACTCTGCGGTGCACCGGGACCCTGAGGAGTCTTAAACACAAATCATGAGAGGAAACAGACACATTAAGTCAAAACCTGCCAAGGCAGGAGAAAGGAGGTAATGTTTCCAGCAGCTTGCTAGTCAACACCAGAACACAAAACCCGGACACAGCAAGAGCCAGAAGAAGAGCGGAGAGGGAACCAACAACTTATCAACTGGAAAAATAAATATGCGTGAATGAAAGTGCAAAGTAGGAGGTTAAAGGCAGAATAAACCACTGCTATGTATGTTTTACTGAGTTTCTACATTGGAAGTTAAAAAAAAAATCAATTAAACTGCAAAGGCATTTGCTGGTGAAGGCTACATTAAGGGACAGTGGTGTCCATTTCCTCTAGTGTAACCATACACTTCTCTAGAAAAATTAAAAAAGTAAGTTGCAGGATTCCATTGTCTATCCATTCATTGCAGGATATAATCCTAATAAATTAGTTTCATTTGTTTTGATGATCTGTATTTGCATGTTTGGTTACTTTTGTCTAAAATGTATTTGTTGTTTTTGGGAAAATTGGTTAATTCTACTCAAGTGCCTTTCCCCCCACTATCTCTATAGTTATGCTGCTATATGCTTATGTTGCTGCAGGACATCAAGATCTATTTCTCTCATTCTGCTGAGCAACCCTACTGTTTACTGTTCTCCAACACATTTGTTGTTATTTCATCTTTTAGCCTTATATTCTCTCTGTCTTTTTCTTCTCTTCATAGAAGGTACATCTGGTCTGGTGTTGTTTGTTGTGACACCATCTAAGGGGGCAGATCATCTGCCATTACCATGTAACATAGAAAAGATTCCTGCAGAAATGTCTGCTTCTGTGCTTTTGTGTCTCTGCTCTGTCTTCTGTAACCCCCAGGCGGTCGAGGCAGATGACCGTTCACACTGAGCCTGGTTCTGATAGATGTTTTTCCTTCCTGTTAAAGGGGAGTTTCCCTCTCCACTGTCATTTCATGCATGTTCAGTATGAGGGATTGCTGCAAAACCATTGACAATGCAGATGACTGTCCACTGCGGCTCTGCGCTCTTTCAGGAGGAGTGAATGCTGCTTGTCAAGACTCGATGCAATCTGCTGGGTTTCCTTAGAGAGGAAACTTTTTCACCAATCTGTCTGTATGATTTGCTTGAATTTGACTTTATAAAGTGCCTTGAGATCACGCGTGTTGTGAATTGGCGCTATATAAATAAAATTGAATTGAATTGAAATAGGTGGGAAGTTAAGCTAGTGGCAGGACACCTTGAGCTCCGGTCATGGGTTTGCATTGTTTTCATGTCAGCAATGCACTGCCTTGCTTATGATTGTTAGGGAACCAATTACATTATTTTTGTCAGCTTATTTGCATTCTACTAGAAAATAATTATATTATATGTTTTAAAGTTTAGTTTTGTTATAAAAACCTACTTTAAATAATTGAGTGTTAGGAGTAAAATACTTTAGCAGCCCAAGGAGCTCCCCTAAGAAACTGCAGTGTTTTGAGGATTGTGGTATCATAGGACTGTTCAATCGCTCACCATTTGTCAGTTTAACCTGTTGTTCCTATTCATACTTTCATTGGTGTAGAGGTGCTGGAGAGGTGGACTTAAATGGAGACAATTATGCACCATGAGTTAAATGTGTTCTGTTTAATGACCTCCACTGTTTGTTCCATGCAAAACTGATTATAAAACTGTGCTCCAGTGTTTAATTATGATTGGGCAGCTGTGTAAGTTAAGCCAAAGTGTGGAATTACAGTGTGATATATCCTTAATAATTAAAAGCTTCATTTTAATTGTTTATTAATAACAATTAGGAGTTTAAAGTGTAATTAATTAATGTAAAAAAACAATAGCTTCTCCTATATTTAGCACTTTGCCTTTAGAATTAAGATTTGTGCATTGTTTTGTGAACTGTAGAAACTCAGTGCAGACGAATGAATGAAAGAGCAGTGATCGGGTCTTATTTTGTCATTGTTCCCCTTCTATCTTCCTTTTTAAGTTGTGACATGAGCTCACAATGAGATAAACTTGCTTATAAACACTGAAAAAAAGAGTACAAAAGCTAAAACCAAAATATATTTCAAAACTGCTTTTGTGAACTACTGTGCAGGGGTTTAAGCTGTCTGAATTGTTTTTGTTAATCCTTGATCTTTCCTGTTTGCCAGATTTGAGAAATCCACATTTTTCCATCTCTGTGAGATTTAAAGTGCAACTGATTAGATCAATAAATCATTTTTTGATGTGCAGGCAGCCTGTGTAAACAAGAACTGTCTGTACACCACAAAGAATTGCTCCCCGACAATCCTATTGACTGTGTCAGCAAAAAAACACACTTTGAAGACCAGAGAGATTTCTTGAAATAAATCTGGGATCCTCTAAGTCAAGCTGTCAACCTTACTTAACCTGCTTCATAAATTACATTTCTGGAATAACAGAGGTTAAATCCATCGCCGGTGTAAATTTCGGTCTACAAATGAAGAGTTTCTGAAATTTGGGTTCTGTGCAGAACAAGCCTTCTTTGTTTCTTTGACTAATCATTTACATGGTGAGGTTCCACAGGAAAAACAAATGGCACAGTGGGCTAATCAAATCACCCACATTGTTTGTTTTTTTAATGCAAGGAAGCAAAACAGTTGAATAATAAAAGGTCCAAAGCCTGTTTAGTAAGAATGCAAGCGGAAGAGACATTTCATTTACTGTAGCTTTTTTTTTTTTTTGTATTTATGTCTGGCAGCTCACTATAATTTTTAAAACAGCAAGGACAGAAAGTACAAACTGCATAAATCAAAGTAAAGAGCGACAGGCCAAATAGACTGGACTCCAGCAGGGTTTACGTCTCAGCGTTAAGACAGCGCTTATCATGATGATCCACAGCTGGAACAGGAAGTGAGTTCCACGGTGAGCATCTGGCCTGAGGTCTGCTCAAGAGGTTATAGATATCAATAACAGTTAGCAGCCGTCAGGCATGCGCCCAGGCACATGAAATATTTAGTGATGTTATTTTTTTCCCCCATGTATATTTAGGAGTTCTAGCAATTTTACTTTTAATTCAATAATTTCAATCCACCTCTTTACTTCTGTTTACCTGATACATTTTCTGCATCCTCTACATTTGACTCTTTCCCAACACAAATCTATGAAATGTTCACTCATACCTGCAGGCTTTATTGAGCTGTACAATTATAAGCAATGAAGCAATGATTTTAAAATCCAACTAACTTGAATAGTAAACAGAAGTGTTGAAGTGTTGCGCTATAAAACTGCAACACTTCAGCATATGAGCACTGAGCAGAGATGCAGTAGTGGTGAAGAAATATGCCATAGCCTGTCTGCAAGCGTGTGCTTACTTACATATATGCATTATTATTCTCTATCTATATTCTCTCTATATTGTCTATTTTGGTATTAAAGATCAAATATGTAGAATATACTAGACAATATTAGAACATTTCTCCTTACTCCTACTTTCTGGTTAATCAGCATATTAATATTCACTTGGAATTTAAAGTCAAGCTTTAGACTTCGCTATTACTACTTTTTCCCTTAATGACCATTTTGCAATGATTCCCAAATTTCCCATATTTAGCCTCATCACTCTTTTATATATATATATATATATATATATATATATATATATATATATATATATATATATATATATATATATATATATATATATATATATATATATATACATATATATATACATATATATATATATATATGTATATATATATATATATATATATATATATATATATATATATATATATATGGAAATTAGTAAACCTCTCCTGACCTACAAGTCTGAACACAGCTGAAAATAGATGTACACAACAATTTGACCATAAATAGAAGTAGGAAAGCAGTAAAACTGTGTATAATTACACATTTTGGCCGAGCCGAACATGATGTCATATTGATGTATACATATAACTCAATGGAATGGCCCAGAATGGAATTTGAATGTTACCCGGACAGACTGAGAGAATAACAGAAAGCCCTGAAGTTAAATGTGAGACCCAGGAGAGAAGATGGCAAATTAGGTCTGGGAACAATTATGAACTGTGTTTCAAAATGTTTTAATGAGAATTTATTATATAGCCATTCATCTGATGTGGAACAATATTCGCTGGGAATACAATATATGGTTTCAATGTGTTTCAACTCGCTTAATGCAAATACTCAACATCATTTACAATAAGAAATACAGCCTCTTATTTTCTTTTTACATCAGAGCAAATGACTCTTCAAATCACTGCGGATCCTTCAACCATCCTGGCAGGCATGGAGATGAGTGCTGTTGGCCAAGCTTAAGACGTATTTGGCGAACAGCGGAGAAGAAGAAAAAAAACCGAAAAGACAGATGATCTTTACACAATGTTCTTGGCGTCATAGTATCTGTGGGCTACCTTCTCTCACTATAATGTTACTAGGATTTGTATTTTATTTGGAAAGAAATAACGGACTTGAAAAAAGACGTGCTGAGACAGGTGTGTAAAGCTGTGCTTTCTGTTCCCCTGGAATTAAGATATCAGAGGCGGATTCAGCGGGCGTTGCCAAAGATGACAGCAACCGCTTTTAGATGGTCTTTGGCGACTTCCAAAAAGCGGTGAGGGACAGAGACAGGTGGGCTCAGTGTAGCGCCATAGGATTTGGAGCAACTTTGGCAGCTATCAATCAAATTACTGACAATGGCAGCTACAGAGAGGGGACCTTGAGTAGCGCTACAGACATTTGCAGCAATAGATGTCACACAACTCCACAGTGAGTAGATCAGAAATATGCCGATTTACCATGTTTTCACAAGTTACACAAAATGTATACATACAGACGTACTCTGTTGGTTACTACTTTTAATGTGGCGCCATGCAAATGTTTGCCAATAGGGCAGGTTAGGTGCAATCATTCAAAGATTTCTTTCTCTGAATCCTGAACTCATCCAGACATGCTGTTCTTGTTACTTGCAGCTCAATTCCAAGTAAGCACGGCTTACAAAATGGGTCCCATTTCATTGCGGGTTTAAAAATAGGCAGTATGTCATTTTATTAAAGTATCAGCATTACCTTAAATCAGGTAACCACATTACTCCTTCCATAAATCAAACAGCTAGTTATATAACTCGTGCTTTCTCATGTTTCTAAAGAGAAACTACATTTTAGATGAACAAAGCGTATCTGAAAGAACTAGGCTGTAAAAACAATGGTTGTTCAGACTGTGGTGCAAGTATCACTATCCATACAATGAGGCTGCCTTTGGGGGTAAACATTCTTGCGAGGTAAATATGATGGAAGTTAGCTGCAACATAGTGTTAAAACGCCGTGATAAAATAAAAGATAAGTTCAAGAACATTGATCTTTGCCTCACAAAGATACTCCTCATACAAGCAGTGTGGTGGAGAAAATTTCCATAACTGCTCAGAAGAAACTGAAGTAAACAACATTGAACCTAGAAGAATAGCTGATGTTTACTATTGTTGTTTGCGCTGCGGCAGTATGGTGGTACCAGGATAAGCTAGGATTTAGTAAACTGGAACTTTTTATAAACCGTTTTAAAACAACCAATAAAATATTCTTGCTTAATTAGTGTATTTTCGTCCTGCACAGTTTTATTTATTGTCCATGTTGTACTTAGACTGTTGGGTTTGTGGTATGGTAATACTGTACATTGGAATGACCTGCGTAAGCAAGAAACTGTGTTGTGGCTATGATGAAAACACAACATAAACAAACTGAAATCATATCGCCCGACTCTATGTAAACCTCCCTTTCCCCACCCCTTGTCTGTCATTCGGCCCACTTCAGAACTTAAAATAGCTCAGGCAGCCGCTTGAGTTTGATTCTGTTTGATCATTTCAATGTATATGCATGCTTGCTTATGTTTTCGGTCAGTACACAATGTTCAGTTTCACCCTTGCTGTTTTCAATGACTGATCACTGCTTGTGAAACAAAACTTATCAATCTGAGGTGAACTTTATAAGAGAATTCATGACTGTAGATAACAGCACCGGTAAATTGATGCCGCACTAGCAAAACACTACTGCAATAAATGCTACTATACTTAACCGGAGAGGTTAAGCTGAGGGTGCTGATCATTTTACCCTTTTCACCATTTCTGCCTTTTTGGTGATGTCGAACCAACTTTTTTCAGTTACAGGAAAGGAGCCGGCTGCCACAGGGTGTTTTGTATCAACCATGCCTCAATTCATATGTGACTGATGGACATTTTGTGCCTGCTTCCAACCTGATTTATGTTGATCTTTTCTAATCTAGCCATATTTTTCTGGTAAGAAATGTAGTTGAGTGAGTCAGACAAACATTATTTACCAAGAGGAGGCTGTTAAGGATTGTTTTGGTTTGATCAGGAGCTATAAACTCTTATATTTCATTAGGATTATAATGAATAATATCCTCATTTGGATTTTTCACAAATGAGGTTTAGAACCATTATCAGCTGGGTTGCAATATAAACTGTTCAAAAAAATAATATAGACTAAAGTCATGCAGTAAATATGATTATTCCTGTCATTATCTATCACAATACCTACGCCCCTGACTTGCCAAGTAAGGTAGTCAGAGGCCTGCATCAGTTGATTTGTATAGGGGTAAGCTAGCATTGCTGGTCGAGGGAGCGATGGAGTGATGACTTATGGTTTGTGTAACAAGTCAGCCAAAAGATTTAAAAATTTGAACACAAATAAAATAGAATAGAACAGAATATATACTTTTTTGTCCCACTAATTTGATCAAGACCATTAAATCATGAAAAAAGTAAGAAAGTGAGATATTTACCTGAAATTTGAAGCATTTTATTTGTGTGTCAATACAGGATTGCTACACTCTGTTCAACTACCGTTTTATTTTGGGAAAAAATGGTATGGGGACACTTCCCGAAACAGATTTTATAAGTAATGTTTACATCAGTGCCAAACCACACCTGTCTTGCTACACTGCGTGCTTTATTTAAAAAAACTTACAGCTGTTTGGAATGTTACCGTCTCCACCGATGAATGAACAGAGCTTATCTTTACAGGTTTCAGATGGAAATGTTTTGTGAAAAAAGCTTATAAGCTTTATGGTTTATGCATGTAAACCATGACTCCATATTTCAGAACGTAATCAAAAAAGAAACCACTTGCCAAAAAAACAGCAATTACCCTGTTTGGGCACCAGCTAAAAACTAAAACACTAAAAGTGATAAAAGATAGACGGACCCAAATGAGCAAAACAAAAAGCTGCTTTTGACCTTTTGAATGAGCAGTTGCCTTTTCGTTAACTACGGATGTTATGTATACCAATTATACTGATCTTACAGCACACTATAATCCTGTAGCAAACAGAAAATCTTGATAATTTATGCACTTTTGCCCGGCTGTGTCTTGGTTTGACATTTTAACGCCCTGGATCTTTTGGCTATGCCATTAAAAGTGAAAACCAAGCAAAACATACACAGAGACCTATTAAACAGTCACAGGCTTCAGAACGGCTTTACCACAGGGAATAAACCATTCAGCCAGGCACTAATGGCTGAAGCACATTACAGCAACATACAAAGGGGGTTTTGTTGAGGAATACAATAATTAGAAGAAATGAACAGTTTAATGCTTTGGTGTACATCTAAATGGAATAGTTGTTGTAGTAATGAGCGCATTTTAAATGTTGAAACTTTGTAATTTCCCAAAGGAGACTGACTCAAGGCAAAGCCATCAGCAGGGAGGAAAACCCTTTTTGTTTTTGTGAATCCTGACATTTTCCAAAGAGGGATATTTTCCAAACTTTGAAATTTTCTTACCACCCACTTCATTCCTTTCAGCAGCTGCTTCCTTCCTGCTTTACTCGTATCTCTGTGTTTGGTAATTTCGTTCTCTTTTCCTGGTGCTCCTTCTTTTGACAGTATCTTCTTAAGTTCTGGTTTATTTCTATATTTTTCGGTTGTCTGCCATTTTTCCAAGTTTCACCTGTCCAGCAACACAGTAGAGACTCAATATAGCACTCCTTTTTCTCTGATTAACTTAACTGTTGTGAATTAACTGATCCGAAACTTTCAAAGCCTTGACTTACAGCTATAGTTGGTAATACTGTTCAGAAAAAAAGTTTGGTATAGTGGGTGAAATAGACCTTCCATCCTGACTGTAGTCAATGCATTATGTATTCAGAAAAAGGGAGGTAGAATATTAGATCTCTGTGAGAGCTGCAGGCCTGTAAAAACCCTGACCAATCCCTGCCTTTCGGTCCGAATGGCAGGGATTGGTCAAAGGACGGATCCTGTCCCCCCCTCTGTCCCTCAAGTACCAACAGATAAGGCAATACCCTCAGGGGTATCAGCTTATCTACTGGTTGTCCTACATGCCAATCATTGTGACGGGCTCATGTAACAGCAATGTGCGTGCATTATGATTTTTATTTTCCGCTTGCTGGCCACGCGTGCACACTTCTAGTGTTTATATATCCAGTTAGCTTAGCGGTTAGCTTGTTAGCCTTCCATTGTAGCTCCACTGCTCTCACCATAGACTTTGAATGTGGCTGAGAGTCACAAGAAGCAAACCGCATGCATGAGAAGAAGAGGAAGGCCTCAGTAGGAAGAATAAGACCAGAGTGGAATTAGGAGATTCTTTTCACTAGATCCCCCTGAGGAGCGGAAGAGCAAGTAAGACGGTGTTGGGCATGCACAGTTATTCAAAAATGGACTTGGGGAAACTTCCGGAAAAACTGCTGACTCTACCTTTAACAATTACTGTGTGTTAACTTCTCAATTTGGTGAAAGTATGAGAAATATCTAAAAAAAAAAATTACAAATATTAGGGCAATAAAACACAGAAAAAAACTTTGGTAATCCTAAATGACCTAACGTTTATTTTGACCTCATCTCAGTGAGAAAAGAATCTTGTTTTTTTTGTTTTTTTTACACAGTATATGTTACAATGTGTGCCCATGCTATAGTCTTGTAACATGTTTCTTTCTTTCTTTTTGGGATGTTTGGGGAGAGGGAGTTGGTCAAATCAAGCAGAATTTAGCTTGAAGCAAAACATGGGAAAAAAAAATCACTTGACTAAATGAAGAAATTCCAGGGCTATCAACTGTGTTATTTTCTTCATAGCTCTGAATAAAATGAAAGAAAATTGACTGTTAAACTTTAAGTGTTCAGATGTCAACCAAGCTAATGGCTTGAAGATTTTGTCTCCGCCTGTGACCAGGATTTTTTTTACGACATCCTCAATATAGGCAGGGAAACAGCAAGAACTGTCCTGCTGCTTGAACGAAGAGGCCGAGACCTTATATGTCAAAAAACAAAAATAGGTGTTTTAAAAGCCGTAGCATTACAGAGTGCAGTCCAAGACCAATCATGAACTCAGGGGAGACTGAGGTTTTCTGTGTTTTGTAAAACAACAACTGAAACTATTTTCCTTCAGTCAATCTTTTGCCTCTTTGGATTTTGATGTGGTTTGTGAAGAAAGGGACGAAGGAGTAAGCCCTATGTAAACCATCCTGACAATACTGATCTTCAGGTCAGAATCTCAAACCAGTTTTGTTTATCAGAGCCTTGCTTCTTTCCAGATGCTTTAATTTACACACAACATAGGCTGTCATTTGCATTTAAGTCCGATACGCCCTAACTCCTTGTGCAAACTCTTAAAATACGCAAACAAAAAAATCTTTATGGAAGTGCATTTTTATTATTCACAGCCTTATGGTTTGTATTTCTCTAATTAACCGGTCAAGTTCTTGTGTTAAATCCGTTTGACATTGTTTAATATACATTCATGCCAAAAATCAATTGTAGTCCTGGCAGATTTAGGTTTAAAATTATTTTTCATTCAACTAACTAAGTGAGATGGACATCTCCCAAATGACATTGGAACAAAGTAAAAGGAGAATTTGTTTCTTTGTTTATTGGGACCTTGATAATGAAAGAAAAAATATTTGCTGGCATAACAGCAATTAAACCATTTTTATAGGTGCTGACCAGATGTTTGTGTGTTTTATTTATCTTTTGGTGATTACCTCAAGGTCTTAGAGGTTTAAAGGCATTCTTTCCATCACACTAATCTTTAGCTACTTCCACATATTTCCTATCACATTAAAGTCAGAACCTTGTCTGAGTCATCCTAAAACATTAATATTACTGGAAGTAATATTAATGAGATATGTTGGGGAATGTGTTCTGTAAGTAGTTGAATGTAAATTCGAGCTTAGTGACAATAACACAATTTAAAAAATGTCATCATATTGGAAATGTCTTAAATGTTTCAGCATATAATGTGATCATTAAGTCTTAGTGGGAACTGTGTCTTGGATGTTGCGGTGTGAATGGATTATGAATTTGGATTATGAAAAATTGCTTATTCAAAAGACACTTTGTGCCCAGGAACATGGGGAGAAAACGTAAATGAAATAGCATAACTGTTTGAATAGTTTAGGTAAAAATCCTCTTCCTTTTCAGCCAGTCTAATTATGTGAAGTTAAAGTGTGCACACAGACACAACACATTGATGTCAGAGACTTAAGCTTAAATATTTCTCCTCTTTTCATATTCTGTTTTTGGTTTGTCTCTACTCTCTAAACGCAACTAAGAAACATCCTAACTGCACTAAATCAAGCCGACACAGAGAAACAACACTGAACAGAGCATCCGGCATTCCAAGTTGGAAGCTTAAAAATAAGTTACTCATTGTTTAAAGAAATAAAAAATGGATTTTGTTCAATTTGATGTGTCTGTAAGATATAAAAACCGTCATCAAATAAATGTCTTTATGAGAAGCTGCTTTTGACCAGAATTATGATGTATCAACACTCACAAGGAAAATCTGAGCTATTTTTTTAAAGAAGAAATAGTGTCAAAGACCTCTTTATCTAAATTATTTTAAATCTACTATTGTTTCACACAGGGCACAGATTACTAACGGCTGGCCAAGCTTACCTATTTGTTTATAAGATTTTTCTGTAAAATTGAAGCCTCACAGATTGTTCTGCAAAAAAAAATGTGTACAGTTAATGCACACTATGACACTGCAGTCACATATTTAAAATTAATACATTTCTCCTCTTTTCCATTTTTTTACCTCATGAATGACTCTGTTCCAAGATTACTCTTTGTTCATAATAAGCCAATACAAATTATACTCCTTAGTTAAAAAAAATGCATTTTTTCTTTTTTACTTTGCCACTTTTTATATCATGTCTTCTTTTATATCATCACTTCTCTAATTAATTGTAGAAATAGAATAAGCTGTCTATTTTTCAAGAGCACTTGTTCAGACAGCACATGCATTGTTAACTTTTGTCCCTGTCTGTTCACTGTTATCATTCCATTTGCTGTGTGACCCAGCGACAAACCCAATCAAAATGTGCTGGTGGAAGGGAAAAGGGAAAGAGAACAGAGTGACTCCTATAAAATCTTAAAGAGACAACGGGATGAAGCGTGTTTTTTCCACTGTTTAAACTCAATAAAGCCCAGATGTTGACCCTGGTGTGACACTGTCTGAATACACAGAATGTCCATCAAAGTACCAATGAGCGCCAAACAACAAACTAAATAGAACCCTGGAACTGATTTTTTTCACGTTCGTAAATTAAGCAATGGCAAGAGATGCAAATAGATAGCTGCCACTTTGACTTTATAGTCAAATTAACGTTTTAAGTAAATTAAGTAAAGTAGAGAATAAAAAGCATTGTAATCCTTTTGGTTATGTTCTTAATGCACAAACTGTAAGTTTAGCCAATAAACTGTTGTTCATATATGCCTTAGATTAGCAAATGATTTATGCTAATTCAATTGTTATACTTGTTTTTCTTACTTTTTTAGTTTTTTTGAGCCTGGCTAAAAAATAATAATAATTTGGAGTTAAACACAACACAAGCTGTTTAAATTTAAACCTCTCTGCAAAAATGCATCCTTTCTGTTTAAAATATTGTTTTCAAAATGCAGGAATCTTTGAAATGGTGCATTAGCGTCATTCATCCCATCCCATCTAGCCTTTAGATCTAATTTATTATTTTTTCTAATCAGTCTGTCTAAACACTGTTCTTTAAATTTTATTTTTTTAAAGTAGGTCTCCAGTAAGGTGAATGAGCACTTCTTTCAAAATATCTGAATATTCACCTAAATTAGAATATTTCCTTAAGATTTGGTCTTAATAAGTGTCTGTTTTTTTGTTGTTGTTGTTGTTTTTTTTAATGGCACCTTGTAGTACAGCTTTGTTTTCAACATTACCTTAAGGTAG
Source organism: Fundulus heteroclitus (assembly GCF_011125445.2). NCBI lineage: Eukaryota > Metazoa > Chordata > Actinopteri > Cyprinodontiformes > Fundulidae > Fundulus > Fundulus heteroclitus. The sequence continues at coordinate 5,326,025 of NC_046372.1, forward strand.
TGGCAAAACAGCATGTTATTTGGCATCTGAAACAAAAATTTCACCCTTCCAAAAAGTTAAATAGTCAATATAATCCGGGGTCTTTATCTGCTGCCCCTGGGTTATTTAGAAAGCATTGCAAGGTGGAAGTCACAGAGATATACAAGCTAATTTTTTACTGCTTGAACATATACGGAACATATATTGCTCCCCACTTATTTACTGGATTGGGGCAAAATGAAGAAACCTGTACATACACTACCAATAACCTTTCATCTGTCGAAAAAGGTTTCTGGAGCAGGACTGAAGAAAATAGTGTATATTCATTAGAAGTTTTCATCTCTATTAGATAGAAATGTTTATCCAAAATGGAGCTGTTGCTAACTTTAGCATTCCTTGAAATAAATGACTGAATACTATTTTATTTGTTACTTTCTCTCAGATACAGCTGCAATTGATGTTCTTCAGAGTCAGGTTATAAAGGGTATGTAAAAAAAAGTTTGTTATGGTGATTTGTGAGCTATAGTACTTAGGATTGTATGAGTAATGGATGAACTAACCCCATTATGAAAAGTATGACTGCTCCTTTTTTTGTGAATGTGAATGTTTTCTGTTTGTTTGTGTGAGAGTTGTCAGAGGAAAGGGACAGTTGGTAATGCAATATTCAGGAAATTTGTGAATTTGACATATAGTTTCTATCAAACTGATTTCCAAATGCCTATTGGTGGTTGTCTAAAATATTCACTATTTTTTTCTGACTTTTAGATTGTTCTTCTTTTGACAGGAACAGAAAATGGTTTGGCGGGAGGGTTGAGATGACAACTAATCAAAGTGGGACGAGATGCAGAATGAAAGTGTGACATCTTGAAATAACTCCAATCTGACAACGTTATTGTGATTCAAAGAGCCCTACGTTTCACCACCATTACATTTATACTAGATAGTCAACAACACATTATTCAATAACTATTTGCTTTGAAGACTATATCGAGAAAGAAGTATTTCTTGTAAAGAAATGAAAGAGCTAGTATGTAGAAATATCACAAAAAGAATACTCGGGATGAGAGTCCTGCTTCAGCTTCCTATTGCTGCTGAGGAAAAGTTTCACTTTTCCACAGAAACGCTGTGCAACATGTAATATTATGACAATGAAAATGCTCACAAGTGTGCAGCTTTATATGCCACCAATAAATAAAAACACTAACAAAAATTGCAAAGACTATTAAACAAGTAAATACAAAAACATGTTTAGTGTGTAGTTTACCATCCTCATTTATAAACTAGGGAAAAAAGCAAAGACCAGAATGGTAGATTATCCTGGACTCGGTGAATAAATGACTGATTGATCATCGGGTTGAATAATGCACTGAACACAATCAAAGCTTTTAGTTCCCGCTACACCATTATTAGACTTGTTAACAATGTCATAATTTGTCAGTTTGCATTTTACCACCTACCACTCTTTCCATGTTCAGTTTTCATTTTAAATTATGCTGGTGTCACAGCCTATTTAGTAGTTGGAGCTACCGCATGCCGTCACTAAGTTGCAGAGAATTTACTGTAGCTTGTAAAAGTACTCATCTCCCTCCAGCATTTCCAGATATTTTCACAGTACCGCCACATCTTCATTGTATTTTACTGGAATGTTATATCATGGACTGACACAAAGAAGCAAAAATGAAAGGTGGAAGGAAAATTATACATGCTTTAAGGTGTATAGTATATTTGTATTGAGCCATCTTGAATCATCCACCTTAGCACCTTTCTGTGAAACCAGAGCTTTAAGTCTTTTTTTGTATGTCTCCACAAGCTTTCCACGTTGAAAGAGTAAAATAAATGCTCTCCTAACCCTACTTTAGATTTTTCCATGTCTTTATTCCTCACTTGTCTGGCGTGCTCCTTTGTTTCCATAATGCTGTTTGTTCACCAGTGTTCTCTAAGCAACCTCTGAGGCCTTCACAGAACAGCTGTAGTTATACTGACAATAAAACTCACTCACATGCACATTTAATTATCTAAGAGGTCACTGTGGAATCACTGCATTTTATTAAAAGGTATCATAGTAAAATAGGGTGATTTTATATACACGCCATGCTTCTCAGATTTTTTGGGGGGAACTCACAATAAAAGACATTGAAGTCTGTGGTTGTAATGTGACACAGTTTGACAAAATGTACGAGTTACAAATAATTTTTCAAGTCAACGTACATCTATATACTGTTTTAAGGTACATATCCACTGTCATGAGTTTGAAAACAACATTCCATAAAAACCAGAGACCTTACTTCGAAAATTAGGTCATCTCATATCCCGTTACTATCTGTCTCTCATCATTCAAAGGAACCTCCAAAATAACTTTGTTTGATTCACAGTAATTTACTCTATAAAAAAAAAAGCCACACGCTGGTTTGCAAAAAGTAATGGAGTGTTTAGTGCAAGCAGACGCTTGCTGCCATTAGACCAAAAGTAATCATCTTCATTTTGTCATCATTTGGATGCAGATTAGAAGATATGCTCAGTTAGGCTCAAATGAGGAGAGGGATGAGGGAACACAGGAAGTTCAAATGAGAGGGAGCACAATGAGAAGTCCAGACAATGAGACAAGAAGACACAGGCGCAAAAACCTAAAAGAAAACTAGGTAGTTCATACAGTTTTTAAATTTGGTTTACAATAATCTGTATTTTGTGTTTTCATTTTGGCTGGGGTGTTTTAATGCTCTCCTTTCTTTCATGAAGGGAACGTGTTGCAGCCTTGAACATCTCACAGTGTTAAAGTAAAAACACACACTTCAACATTTGCTGCCAAAAAAACAGCCAATTCAAACCACATGAGATCCTAGATGAAGCCACACATACACACTCTTTAGCAGAAATGCTGAAGATAAATCATCGACACAGCAGAGGATTCCAGTCGAGAATAAGATCTCGGGGGAAAGTTGATCCTCCACGTGCAATATGCTTTTCTTGTTGTTTTAGTTATTCTTATTTTCATCAGAGAATATATAGTTTAGGCAGAACTATTTGTGTCAGTGTGTGTCAAAACAAACAACAACTCATTACTACAGCGGCAGCGATTAACTGCCTGGTTGGGGGATCTTCAGGGGTTTAACTGGGAAGTGTGTAAATTTGTTACACAAATTGCATAATTTTTTCCCTTTTTGCTCTGAAAGGGTCCTTTTGGAGCCTGGTGTTTACATCCGGACAAAGACAACCTGTCGCTTTTGCACATTAATTGTTCTAACATAAATTGTTTTTCTCAGAGACGCAGGCGAGCGTGAGGTCATTGCTTACTTCTGCAAAGTGAGGCTGAGGTTCCCAGTGCAGTTCTTGATTTTGTTCTGGGCCTCCAGGTGGTTCATGCCCTCTGTAGAAATACCGTCGATGGAAAGAACCGTGTCGCCGACTGCAACACCTCCTTTAGCAGCTTTCCCACCATCCGTCAGCTGTAGAAACACAGAAACCACAAACAGCTTTAATTGTCTCCCATCACCGGCAACATTGCAGCCAGGATTACTGGGCAGCACAGGGGAGGTCAAGGCGATCTGAGGAGCACACACTCACTCTGTGATCTTTCAGAAGATTTTACGGTTTCATTCTGTTTCAGAAATATGTGAGAGAGATCAATGAAGGCCTAGCTCTTTACCACAAAATAAGGGGTGTAGTTACATTACCCAATACATGTAAAATAGCAGGACCCGTTCTTTATTCTCTCTACTCTGCTTTTACTGGGCACAAATTGCTCTACACAATTTGTGTTGGTACTCCTATAGCCCTGTAACCTGACTCTCTCCAGATGGATGTAGTTCCGCCGAACTCCACACGGCGCTCTGAGGTAAGAAATCCATCTGGCGACTGTCAGGTTAATAGGCCTGTCATTCCTTTTTTAAATTAATGTAAATTAAGCTTTTAAAAACGTCCTTTATCCTTTTATTGGGTTGAGCAAAGCTTCTATGAACCCATAATTAACTTATAATGACAGATATTAATCATAGCAATACATTCTGTGATATAAATATTATGGAACGGGAAGATCCACTAACCCAATCGAACAGATGTAAACCGATAAATATCTTCCCACGATGCTCTGTCTGCAGAATCATATGTAAAAAAAAAAACAGTTCCTGACTCACTGTTAGGAGCTGAGACCGACATGTTAGGAGCAATCAAATCTCCATAGCAACCATTAGATAATATCTAAATGCTTTCAATGGAAGAGTAATTGATTTAACCTTTATGGGGAAAATCTGATTGATTTGGTGTGAAGAAAAACATCAACTTACTTTGTTTCACTCTAGCCAATTTAAACTTGAAATATTGATATCTTTGAGTCAAACATATGGCGAAGCCAAGGCAGAGATGGTTCACAATACATAAAAATCAATCATCTAGTAAATGCAAACACAGATCCTTGCAGGGGAACTGAAGAAAGAAGTGTACAGGACAAGACTGAGGAGTCTGGATGATCTAGAGCTTGCGCAAAGAGGAATGGTGAAAGTTCCCTCTCTCTGGATGCCCAGATCTCCTAAAATGTTAAAGGAGAAGAGAAAATCTTTTCCTTTTTGGAAAAAAATGAGGACATGTTGTAAGCTGATGATGCTGAATGTCTAAAACTGCAGCTGAAGCGCCAGTAATTTAACATCTGTGTTTTATAATGTGTCAGCTTGTGTAAGGAAATACCTGAGGCAACAGACACCCTGAACTGTTACTTCACTCTAAAGATGAAGCAAAGTAATTAATCGCTCATAAAAAGTCATTATGTCAATGATCTTGTAGGAAAAAATGTTGTTTAAAAGGTACAAAAAGGATAATAAGACACTACACAGTCAGACACACACAACCCTCACAGAATTTGAAGAAACAGAAGTTGATGGCTGTTAGGTTTACGGGCTTTATAAAATATATATAAACCTCTCCTGACTGGTATTCATTGGGCTCCATTATTTTTTTGAAATGCATGCAAAATATTTAGACAGGGTTTAATTGCTTCACTTACATAGAGAAGGAAATTGGCTAATTTAAAAGAGATTCAAACTGAAGGATTTTGTTTTTTATTGTACTAACTACAGTTTTTTTCAAGGCTTGACCTACTGCAATATTTAACAATTTCTTATTTCCAAAGCAACGGTCCAGTAGGACTCATACTCGCAGTTGTTTTTAAAATAATAGCAGTGTGTTTAAAAAAGTGTGACATATGCAGCATATCAATAATTGTTTAACTGCTTTAATTTTGTGTTGCATGGAGCATTTTCTGGCAGCTGTAAACAGATAATCCAGCTCAGGTAGATTGGACTAAATTCTACAGTTCCTCCACATTTCTAAATTTTGCCTCAGACACAGCATGTTTGATGTCACCCCTGAAGTTTTCTTTTTGGAAGAAGGTTTGGGGAACTGTCTGCCCACTTCCTAACATTAATCTTGTTGGTCCAACAAGCTCTTCGCTTACTGGTCTGTTTGGAGTTGTTTTAAAATTTAAAAACATCCAACACAATTTTTTCTTAAATAATGTATGTTTATGCATTCAGATTGATCTGTAATGCCTGGTATAAATAGTTAACCCTAAACTCACACTTAGAAAATATTTTCCATTGCATGATTTCTGAGCCACCAGGTCAGTGAATGTGTTCTTCGGCTAACTGTACCTCTCCTGCTCATGCAGATTTTTCACCAATGGGTCTTTGTGGGGTAATTTCTTGGAAAAAATAAATAAATCTTGGCTTTGTGTAGGTACCTTCTAATTGTTACAGTACTCACATGTAACTGTAGACCTGCCTCACCCTGGAGCTGATCGTTAGCAGATTCTTTGCTATTATGGCTACTCTTTGATCCATTTAAATGATAATTTTCTGTTTTCTTCCACATCTTTCTGATTTCTGTTTGCATTGCATTTCAGCTGAACAGACTAATTTAAATAGTTTCCACTTTCCAATCAAAGTTTCAAATCAAAGAACGGTGTTTTTTCTGAGTAATGTGTGGAACAACCCATTTTGCTCAGATTTGCAGAGCGGAATGCAACATTTGCTGCCTTTATATAATCTTTATCTTTGAACACAGCCTTTTCAATCATGGAGTCAATTACACAAACCGTCAGTATGCACATCTTGACTGCTGGTTCTGTTGATTTTCTATTACTCTACTATACCTACTATTAGTAAATTATTTGCCATCTTTACCCAAGATAGTGATTGACCTGGTTGGTGATGTTGGGCTATCATTTTGAACACAACTCTTGCTGCAAAGAAAAACTAAAATAGAAACAAATACCTTCTACATACATAGCTGATTATGCTGCTGTTGTATGAAGAAGTAAAAAAAATGAAGTTTCCATAAGTATTGTATCTATAGAGTGGAGTGAATAAGTTCTTTGTGTTTATCCCAATAATTAACAGGATTGAGATATAGTTTAAGCAAATGCCCTATTGCTTGCAGCTGTTGCTCTCACCATTCCTGATCGCACTGACTGTCTACATGTGTCTAAATGTGAGTGAGGTAATTTGTTTCTTTTAACTCCATGACAAAGGACCTCACGTGCTGCTGTTGTGAACACACACGTCCAAACCAGTTCATAGGGACTAAGTGTCCCTATGAACTGATTCTTTTTTTGCTGACACTAAATGACGTGAAGTGTTGAAGTTGAACCCTTTGTTCATACAAGAAAGCATTGTTCTTTTCTATTAAGTAAGGATCTTAGAGTATTTTGACTTGTACCTTTTTCTATACTACACACAGTAAAAGTCTTACAGGAAAACACACAAATCCACAGTCGCACACATACAGAAGTAAAGACAGACACAGGCAGGGCCAATAAAAGAGGTTATGCAGCCGGATTAGTGTAAAGACTCTGCGGCCCCAACCCTTTTATAGTCATATTAGCCCAACACACGCAAGATCACTCACCACCACTCTCAGACTCATATAGCTTGAAGAACCGAGTAATGAAGAACTAGACATAACATTGATTAAATGAGTTGTATGAAACACAGTCAGAGACAGAAAGAAAGAAAAAAAGAATGCCACTGGGCACATCTGTGGGCTCTTAATTGAGCACATTTGACCTGTTTCCAGGCGTGTGTTTCGGCTAACCTGCTTAGGATTGTTATGGACCAAGTCACAAAAGGTCCAGTTCAGTTTTTTCCCCTGTTAGTCCTCTACTTCTGGCCCCTACTTACACATTATCCATCTAATTTTAAGCATCAGTGATTCACGTTTCATTAAAGTAACCTCCAAAAGAGAAAAAGATATCTTTTGGTTTAAGGAAGTAAGATCGTAAAATGTGCGTTTTTAGTTGGTGTTGCAAATATTTGATATATGAGTTTTAATTTCAAAGGTCTCCGGCAGTTAGTTGTCTTGGATAGATAATGGTAACCTATGTTTTTAATTATAATGAAATACAGGTTTCACAGCTAAAAGTAGTTTCAATTTTTATATCAAAGACAGTTCAACAAATCATTGTGAAAATAAGAGGCAGACATCCATATTACCTCAGTCTGCAAAAAGTTTGAAGCTTCAGCTTTCCCAGGGTATTTAATTTATGCCTTTAGGCTGTGGCAGGAAACAGCAGTATTAACGCTGCACAAATATCTATTGGAGAGAACAGAACATACATATATATTGTAAGATTTCGTTTTGTTGTTGTTTTTTACGTGTCCTGTCTAGCAATGTGGAGTTAAGAATTGCTGCCTTAATGCCAAAGAGAGCCCAACAGATTTAGTGGAGCAGCCCTGCTTTCGCCATAGTGCTCTGCTTGATATATATATATATATATGCAGAAAGCTTTACTAGATATTATCTTGGGACTATTTCACATTCAATGGACACAAAAACGGAAAGGTAAAGGAGAAAAAATGAAGAGAAAAACATCAGACAAGATGCTAAAATGGAGAAAAGGTGACAAAAAAGAGAGTACAAGATAACACCCTCAGAATCTGCTTCTACATCTGTATATATATATATATATATATATATATATATATATATATATATATATAGATAGATAGATAGATAGATAGATAGATAGATAGATAGATAGATAGATAGATAGATAGATAGATAGATAGATAGATAGATAGATAGATAGATAGAGCAAAACCTAGCAGTAAAGTTTTACAAGTACAAGTAACCAATGCCTTGACAGCATCACTGAAAAATAAGTGGTACTATTTAATACAAGATGTATAAAATGACAGCCAAAGCTAACGATAGGGTTTATCTGTATTGAAGGGAGTCTGTAAGCACCTGCATCCAAGCACCTGTAGGTGTTTGTGAGAGTGCACTTGTATATTTAAGTTTTATCCATAAAAAAAATGCTCAGTAGTGATTGTGGGGAGCCAAAGACATTCACACGTCCCCACCCTAGTGACCAACATGCTAAGACTCTTACTCATATAAGAATAAAAAAAGGGATGCTGTAAACACACTCACACTCCCCACACACATCCTATAGTCCCAGGTCCAGGTGCCGGCACCCCAGAGGGGTAACCAATCCCCAGACCTGGTAGGTGAACCCCATCATGAGGGTGGGGGTGGGACCCCCCCCAAACCCAGCAGCCCCATACCGGACATATCTTGTCCATACTCCAGCTCCATCTAGAAATATTTCTATCTACGTCCCGTAGATAGAAATCCCGCGTGGAAAACATGGTGGATGAGCAAGAGCTTCTCCGGATCAACAAATTGTTAACAATTCCTGGATAGAAACCGTTACTCTTGGAAGAAGGTAAGAGGCTTAATTGTTGGAAACAACTGTGTTTTCTACGTCTAGTAGTATGCTTGGCGTAGGAGCGAAACACTGCCCTCTAGAGTCCAGGAGAATAGTGCTACTTCAGAGGAAGAGCCGCAAACAGCATAAATGATGCAGACATTGTGCCCGCACGTCTCATTTCTGCGTGGAACCTACGTGTGTCAAGCACAAAGCAACCTTTACAGATTTTTTCAATATTTTCCGTATGCAGTGCTGTCCGAATACTGCCTGAATTTGTTATTTTGTAATTATGCTATCCTTTGAATATACTTTCATTTTAGTTTTTAAAATACCGGAATTTGCATATAGCTTTATATTTTTGTCTGTCCCAGTACATCACTTTTCTATATTAAATTAGATGTTATGATTAGTTACTCTACTTGGGTAACCTTCTTAGGGAATACTTTTTTATTTATACTTGACTAATTTCTTGGCTGATTGCTCTTTCCTCTTACTTGAGTAAAAATATGTTGAAGTAGTGCTACTCTTACCTGAGTACAATGTTTGGCTACTCTACCCACCTCTATTGGTCACCTGTCTGACCAATGCCAATGTGAGCCTGACTAGTGAAGTTTATAGGTGGTAAAATAAAACATCTCCAGTTTTTATCAACAGGCTGTTCTGGGGCAAGAGAGAATATTTGTTTAAAAATTATTTATTGCTGCCATTTAAAATAGTTGGACTCCGAACAGATCATCTGAACACTGACAAAGGAATGCACCAAAGCTCCATTGTAAATTAATCAGAGTAGATAAATATTTAGGAATTTAAATGGCTCGTTTTGTAAAATTGGTGCACACTAATCTCACTGTAGATGAAGTGTCCGAAGAACAACTTAGCCTAAACAAGAACAGATTATTAGTCATAAAAAATTATCTTAAAATGGAATGTTAAGCAAATGTAATATATCCAGCCATCCTAATAAGTTATGTTTTATATTCCCCATGTGTAGAATAACACTGCCTTTTTATCATTTCTTGCAGAAGAGAAGTACTGTTGTATAACAAAGAAAGAGAAAGAATCTGATACACTAGCAGAGAGTTTTTAGACTTTAAAGTAGATGAGCTTGCCAATATTCTTCCAGCGATGTCCGATTTCAACACATATGAGCTTTGCAAATATTTTCAACATGGATCAGTAAAAGTTTTTCTAGAAGGCTCCAACATTGTTCGGTTTGTAGGCACAGTGATGGGCCTGAGTGCCTTGAACAATGCTTGCTTTTAGTGCACTGAGTGACACAGATGATATGCAGACGTTCTGTGTCTGTGTTTGAGACTCACAGAAGGAACAATTTGTTTTTTTCTGTAACATTTAACTTCTTGCTGTTTATCAGCTGGCTTCTTATGTTAAAGCCAAAAATTACATCAAATGAGACATCTGTTGACAATTGTGTTATAACTGCTGTGTTTTTAGTTCTTAGCAAAAGCGGAGAAAAAAAACGAAATATTTTTTCAAATTAGATGAAGCGGTCCAGACAGTTTAACAAGACAAAGTAGGAGAAATACAGGAGTGAGTAAGATGAATGAAAGAGGAAAAGAAATACAACAGAAAGAAATGAAGCAAAAGATTAAAGAGGTGCTGGAGTCTGAAGTAGAGCAGACAATATGTCAGCCCACATATATGTATCCATCAATAACGTGTTAAGAGTGCAGCAATATTCCCCGACACGATTTATCATCCCAAATAACAGAATGTTCATTTTCAGCTTCCATTGTTTGGTTGAACCCTAAAGCTGACAGATGATTTGATTTCAATTCCACATTCTGGAAATTATAATTGGACAATCAAGTCCAATTAACTGCTTTAGTAAAGAATCATTTTGATGTTAGAGAGGTTGATTCAGTCTCTGCTACACATTGGCCATGATTAATGAACAAACACAACATCCTCCAATGAAATAAGTAGAGCACATAGGATAAAACAAAGCAAGGCACATTATTTATTTATAAGAGAGTATACAATACTGTCCAGAGGTTGTACTGTGCAAAAAAAAGGCAATTCTGCAAATGCTAGTCAGAATAAATTTGACAATAAACAACAGCTTAAAGAATGATTTCTTCCATGGTAAATATATCAACAATCATATGTGTACACATATTATGGAAACGTTTTTAAAACAAAGTAATATGAAAGAAATTAGAGATACCTATGAAAGTCTGTTTTTATAGCATATTTTGACATATAACAATTTAAGACATATCATTAACTAAACAAAATAAAAGAGGTTGTCATTTTTTTTTTTTTTTGGTAAAATGTCACTTAAAGTAATTGAATTTCTTGTGAGGAATAAATTAGGACACCACCACATTAATTCCAATTTAAAATGGCTAATGTCACACAGGGACATCGCATCAGGTAACCTAACGATGGGAGCAGTTTTCCTGTTTGTTTACAGTTTGTTTAAACATCAGACATTTGGTTTGGTGTACTCCATGCTGATGGTAAGCACCATGGTGAGATTGAAAATAGCTGCCTGAGGCTTACAGATAGACGACTGTTGCAACTGAGTTATGGGAACTCAACAGCCACAGCTGCCAAACCCCATGAACACAGCAACATAAAGTTTAATATGAGCTCTGGGCAAAATATGCAGCGTCTGCAAGCATCCCCGTACAAGCACAATCCAAGAGATGTAATTCGGAGTGACAAGCATTATAGGAACTCTTCCATATTTATTTCCTCTCAAAAAATGATTGAAATCCAATGTTCCTTCTGCAGTTATCAAACCATTGTTGAAAAAGAGCTATTTGGACAAACGGTAACACTTTACAATAAGGTACACAAAATTTGATTTACTACAAGGGAATGCCCTGGGAACTACTTAATCATGTACTAATGGGTAGTGAACCTGTACTTACCGGAGAACACGCAGCCCACCCTGATTGTTAGCTGGGAAACAAAGAGGAACTAGTCTTCCCGTATTTTGTTTGTATATGGGACGTATATGGACATATCACTGTCTCGAATAGTAACCTATCTTTATCCTTTTAATCTAGCATGTAACAATCTAAATAAGGGTTTTGTAGCGGCTTTAGATTGACCTATTTCTAAATGGCATCTTCACATCCCCTTAATGTTAAACTCAAATCTGCTGCTCAGTAGGTTGTTGGCCATACAATATTGATGAAGTGCAGCATTTTATTTTAATGGACTTTAAAGTTCCCAAGCATCTAGATGCCAATGTTTTATTAACTTTAATGAAGTATCCAACCGTGACTTGGTATTGTCAAATATCTAACCTTAAATGAGTCAGATAGATGTTAGGCACAAAATCTTCTGACTAGGACCTTCCTATCGCTGCTGTTTCGTTATCAAGGTTTCAGTCTTATGATTACTAGGATTATTTTCAACTGTAATGATAACAAGGACAATTATGTTCAGTACTTTAGAATCTGCTCGACCAACCTTCGTTAAAGAAAACGAGGCAATCTACAGTCCTTTATGGAGGAAGCATTGCGAGGTTTGTGTAGACAATAATGTCAGGACAGCAGCTGGAACAATAATTCTCATTTTGATGATCGCTTGGTTTCACTTATATGATGGTAACTGAAAGGCGTGATATTGCACTTAATTGACTCTTCATGAGGGAAGCTTTTTTCTCACAAAATCACATTATGTTTGATACTAGATATTTTTCACAATCTTTAGTTAATTCTGGTCTAGAAGTATATGATTGATAATGTGAAAAGCTGCCACTGTAAAGCCAAACCATTTTCTTTTGCTTCCATTCTTGTGAGTCCTTGGACTCCACTGCTATTATGAACAAGCGTGATGAGGCCAGGCAGCCATCCTGGGAGGAAGGCCGAGGAGACATAACGGGATTAACAGCTTTAGTGGAAAATCCATTATAGCAGCATTTAACAATAAGTTATTCTCTCATCCACATTGTGAATTTACTGCAGTTTGTTATGACTCGGCTGCATTGTTCTGCCAGGGTTGTAAAGGTTCTTTGGCCTCAGAGGATTCTGTTCCTTGAATTGAAACAGCAGTCCTTAAAAACATATGTAACTAGAGCTAAGAAATGGTTACATGCACTCTGTTCGATGCAACAATGTAAGGCAAGGCAAATTTATTTGTATAGCACATTTCAGCAAAAAGACAATGCAAAGTGCTTTACATGATTAAAATATAGGAAAATAAAAACAGAATAAAAGCAAGTTGGAATCAAATGTAGAAAAATTGAAATAAAATGAAACATGGGAAATTGGAAACTAGAAGCAAATATTAAAAGCAGTTGGACTACAAACTTGAACTAATGATCTTTCAGTAAAACAGTTTCACTAGAACACTGTATTCAGTGTTTTATTTCATTTGTTAGTAACTTGAGAAGGATAAAATAACGTAGGATGTTTTCCATCTAGGGATAAAAGCTGAAAATGTTTGTCATAAAAAAAACACATATAAATGTATTATCCTGACATCATTTAAATGCTATATGATATGCATTTTCCACTTTTGATTATTTTCTAACACTAATAGAATAAATATTAATAATCGTGAACAATATTATTTTTTACTGCACTACTAAGGTTAAGATTGTTGTGGGCAACAATTTGCTGCAGGACCTGCTGAGAGTGTAGAGATCATACATTAAAAAAACAGAAATTGAAAGTTGACTTTTTTGGTACTAACCAATGGGGGTGGGCTAGCAGAGTTCTTGACCTGATATGAACTAATATGGCAAAACAATAGTGAAAATAACAAATGAATATGACAACAACATAAGAACATTATAAACAGGGAAACCATCAAATCACAAAAGAAAATCATAACCCAGACATATGGATCATGATGCTATACCAAACTCTTGTGTTTTATGTCCATAAAATATATTCTTTGCATATAGACATTCAAACATCAGCCTCAAATAATAAGTAAATCAAATTAAACTTAAGCATTTAGGAAATTACACATCCATGCGCAAATCAACAGTTAAAGTTTCAGGTGGAAAATATTGGAGTGCAAAAATGGAACAGGAAAGCTATGTGTTTTATCTCAAATGGCTTGATAGATGCCATTTATAACCTGATAATTTCTATACATGTTGAGCATTTTTAATGTACCATAAAATATACCTTAACGAATACCGAACTTCAGCCCAGTAGATTTGTGCTCAGAAGATGTGAGGCCACTCTTCTTAGACTGAGTGATTATAAAAAGCAGGCTATTCTTAGACGTCTAATGCATGTTCTCCCATGGGTTGCTTTAAACTATTTTGCAGTGGAAAGTGCAAATAGATTGCCATTTCAAAGGTTTATATATTGATTCACTTTATTGATTTCCCTTTAGCTTTGAATAATGTTACAGAAAGACTGTTCTGTTCTGTTCTGTTCACCGGAATCCAAAAGTTATATCCAAGGTAATATTTGAGTGATCAGAATCATTTTGCTTCTGACAAAAACATGCTTTATGTATTTCATTCAAACAGGAAAGATAGAAAATATTTTTAACCTAGAACTGACACACGGACCCTTTAATCCTTTAAACAGCTATTTACCTCAGCCCAAAACTCTTAGTTCTTACTGAAATCCTCTTTGAATAAGAGCACAGGCATTGTTACTCACTTTAATTGTGCTTATATGAGGTTGAAGAACACAATGGAACCTATTCTATAACGCTGTTCATGCTGCTTTCTCCTCTTCATCTCTGCTTCTGGACAACCTCAACGGGGTAAGCTGTTAACATGTTTTACTGGGACTTGAGCATGTGGCACCAGCAATTTTACCCATGTAAATAGTTAAAAATAAAAAGATGAATTTGGAAATGAGGCCAATATGCCTGAAAGCAAGTATCACATAGCATCCTTGCAAGGATGCTACGTGTTTATACTACATGCACATATTGTACTAGAAACAAAATGCATGCTTTGTTCACATGTGTGTTGACCTTAGCAACAGCAGCTGTTGGTGTAACTGTGGTTTGGCAGTAGTGCTGCATTCTCTAATAACCCCTGCTCTGCGGTCTCTGCTTAGAACCAACACTATGGTTAGACTGGCAGAGCTCTAACGTGTGTTTTAATTTGGGTGTTCAAGTTTGCATAGGTATATGTGGCCACATGTGCTGACTTTTCACCGTCATTAGCCGGATTTAATAGGGCGGTGATGATTAGAGTCGGTTTGACTCTTGGTATTGGACTGAAAATGTTATGTTTGTGTGGAATGATCCATGTGTTGCGCAAAGTCTGAGCGATAAACACTAAGTGGAAAGGAACCTACACAATAGGATGTTATGGTGCGGAAAGAAGGATCGCTATAGATGATCTTCAGAGTGACGTCTTACTTTTGAGTCAAACAAACGGACTGTCATTGGCTTCTCAGAGTTGAAGTCTAAAGCTGTGTGCAAAAAAAAAAAACAAAAACACTGCCAGGTGCAATCATTTAAACTGAACACATCACTACAAACCAAAGCTCTTCTAGGAAATGAGTAATGGCATTAACAAGAATGTTACTTTGACTCATACTGGAGTAGAGTACTCTAAACACACTGTTTGGCAAGTGTTTTAGGGTTTTTGATAATTAATGTTAACACCAAGAGGTGATTTAATTGTATAAACGGTACATTTGATATCCGTTTACAGACGAAAATGTCATTTTCATCCACATTTATAAGCATGTTAATACAGATTTGCAAAATGCCTTGAAATAAGTTAATCTTTTTTATTACAACAACTTTCTCACTTAAGAGAGAAAGCTCAGGGAGCTTTGGATAACTTTTATCTTTCACTCTTTTGTCATCCAGGATGGTGTCAGATGCTTTAAATAGTTGATTACTGCTCTGTGTGTAAATATGTACATTTTTGTGTTGTTGCAACATTTCCCTGATCAAGGGAATATTTAAAGTGAAATAAAAGTTACAAAAAAATTACTGAAATTAAAGATTCGATTTTTCTAAAGTTTTCAGTGTAAGATTATGCTGCTGCAATGAGAGATGAAGGGCTTTGTCGTATTTTTACCACGGGTCCCAGTACATGAAGTGGGTGATATACATTGTTCTTTTTTGGTGATTTAAAGCAGCACTTTTAACTTGTGACTTTTAGTCACTAGGAGCACTAGATCTGCAACTTCCAGATTTAGTGCCCTTGAAGGCCACTGGCAACACTGCACTGTTGGAAAATTAAACAGTCTTCTTCCGTGTTTTGGAATTTGATAGCAGACCACTTTGAACCAGCAGACTGAGAAGTTATGTGGTTGCTTGTAAAGACAAGGCCACATACACCCCACTAGATTAAATCCTGCATCAGAGAACCAAAAACATGTGTGATCAGATAAGTGTCATATCTGTTTTATTTTGCTCCTATGGCAGTCAGCGACGCATCCAACCCTCTCAAGTCACATAGGCGGGTTTTTAAGAAGGGCAGACACACCAAGTGCTGTACATTGACCTGAAAAATCCTGTATTGCTCAAATTAATCTAATACTTGGGTCAAAACATACACTGTGCTGCTTTACATTTAAATGATGTGCTTTCTCAGTTCAGTCATTCC
Source organism: Fundulus heteroclitus (assembly GCF_011125445.2). Classification (NCBI taxonomy): domain Eukaryota; kingdom Metazoa; phylum Chordata; class Actinopteri; order Cyprinodontiformes; family Fundulidae; genus Fundulus; species Fundulus heteroclitus. The sequence goes on from NC_046372.1 coordinate 5,342,224, forward strand.
ATTGCAATCTATGTAGCAATTATTTTTTTAAATAAATCCGAAGAACTTTTGACAACTATAGACAAACTCACTTACCACTTAGACTGAAAGAAGTTCAGATTCAGCCAGTTCTTCGAAACATATAAATATATTGACGATCGCATTACTATTACAGTTTCTCAATACAGCGGCAGATTACTTTTTTTGGAGAAAAAATAGATTGCCACACAAATAAAACCCTCAATGAATTTGTGGTAAGCCAAGTAATAGGGACCTAAAAACACACATGAAAGGTGTGGTTATAGGACAAGCAGTGCTTTAGTCAAACCACATCAATACACAGTGTGATGTTGCAGTCTCAGTTCAGAGTCAACTACCGACAGAGTTATAGTCTACATACTGCCAGCTTTGCACGGTAATGTGAATCCTCTCGTTTCTTTGGAATTTGAATGTTTTTATAAGAAAATATATTTTCTTTTATGTTTTTTTTATTTTCAAACAGTTTCAAGCCCTGCAGGAATTTCTTTTTTTTTTATGTAACAGCACTGAATGTTTTGTCATTGAGTAATGTTCTTGTTTTCTTTTTATTTCTTCCATCTTGGATGTTTGCTCTGTGTTTTCCAAAAAGTGTCTTTCATAATCTTGTCTCCATGTTTGACTCCAGCCTTCAAACTCACACATACAGGCGCAGACCGGGATAAGAGTTCACATGGCTTCAATCAGTGGGGAAAAATATCACATCCAAACTAATTATACAAACATGGCAACCCAAAATGGCCCCAAAAGGGTATTGGCACAGGATCTGCCAAGCCATTCATAATCAGATCTGTGGCACCAGTGTTGCGTGCGCTGCCAGTGTCTGTGACATTCTTCATGACTGTGCGTTTTTATGTCACAACTGATGTGGATGTTACAGACGTCCAAGGATAACAAAACTGAGTCTTTACTAACATAAAAAAAAGGATTATCTTCTTCCTAGATCTCAATGCATCTAAAGTGACGAGGGAAGCAGATTTTGGAACATTGTGTGTGAAAGATTGTCTGGGTAATGCAATGTAAGGCTATGGGACTAGCACATAAAACCAAGGGACCGTCAATTTACTTCTTCAAGTATCAGAAGCCAAGCCAAGATTTTTGTGCCAGAACTTGGATTGCTACACTTTCGACAAAGACGCTCGAAGTGAAGTGGAATGCAAAGAAAGCGAGAATAGGTTTCTTTGTTTTTGTCACTTACCCTGGAGATGGTGAGGGGCATGTTAAAGTCCTTTCCTCCTTGTAGCCTGAAGCCCCAAGGGGCCGGCCCCAGCAGAGTGACGCTGTAGTTCCCACTCATGGTCTCTCTAAATTATGCTGTTCAGTATTGATCACTAGAAAAGATGCTGGTAGCAGGGGGGGGGGGGGGGAATAAACAACAGATCAAGTAATTAGAGCTTAGCTTTAAAAGGTCTGTTATGCTGCTTCAAGATTGTCTGTGTGGTATGACAGAATTTTTTTTTTTTTTTGTATGAAACAAAGGAAAGAAAATTTGGTGGATGTGAAAGGTCAGGGGAACAATACAAAGGAAAGAGTTGAGAAAAATATGTCAAATTAAAATGAGAAAAATTAACTTTTGGAAACATTACATATTTTTTTTTAGCTTTTAATCGCTGTTATTTGTCTAAGATTAAAAAATAAGTTTATTTTCTATACAGCTCTGCACATTTTACTGCTTTTATTGAATTAGTTACATTTTATGCAGTATGTTGCAAGATTGTTCTGCGAGAAATGTGCAGCCCTCTTACAAACAGACCTTCATTAACTAAACATTCATTCTAGTGCAATTTTGTGCGAGCATTTGGTGTCATAGCACAAACTTAAACAACATACCTCTTCAATGGGAATTCCAGAAAGGACCACAACTCCAGAGAGGCACTAGTGACGGTGTAGTTTCCCCTTCACACACCCCCTTTCTAGCAATCCCACAGTGTGTGACAGAGCCAAAGAGGGATGCAATGCTCTTTTATACTATAGTTAATGACAGTGGGAGGGGAAAGATGGAGGAGGGGAGAGAAAGGAGGAAGGGAGGGGAGATGACGAATGTGCAGAGGTTAGGGTAGAAGGGGATAAAAGAGGAGGAGATTCAGCAAGGGGAGGAGAAATGAAGGAGATAATATGAAGGGTGAGATTAAGGTGTAGAAGAGGACAACACCGAGGGGGTGACGCAGAGGGGGAAAACTTGGATTATAGAAAAGAGTGTGAGAGCATGACACGCAAAGAGACTGACAAGAGGAGGGAGGGGTGGCACAGGAGGGGGACGTGGGGACCAAAGGAGAGAGAGGACAGTTTAGCTTTCATCTGGATATTTTGGGAACATGGAGTCATTGCTGTGGGCCGCTTCCTTTAAGATATAAGTAACCATGATCAAGAGCAAAGAACACATCCCAGAGGTTTCAATGAAAAGGTCTCCTTGAGGTTGATGATGTCATATAAACAGAGGATTGTCTCATTCCTGTTAGAAATGTGTTTCGCCGCTCCAGTGCAGTCGTTCCAACAATAGCGCAAAGGGTAGCAGGTTGTTAATCGGCGCTCTTTATTTGAACAAGTCTGTTTTAATTATGGTATACTTCATGCATGGGAACCCAGACTGTTTTATCAGCTTCCCAGTCTTTAAATGCTAAGGAAACAAAATTATATAATCAAGAAATTAAATTACATAAACTCTAGCATGATCCCTGGTGCATTTTGGCTTTTATGCTTACGCAATGTGGAGCCAAATGCAGCACACAAACTTTTGCTTTATTTATATTTCCGTTCCTTCATTATTTTTATCCTGACTGTTAGCAATTTTTCTATCTTGGTGCTGGATTTTATTCACTTTATCTTTTTAGTCCAGACAGATTAATATTGACTTTGCAGTTATACACATATAGCACTGGCTTAATTAGATCCTTATGTCATTCCCAACTTGATCCTGTCTACAGTACACATACACACAGAGTCTAAGTCATGGCTCCGAATGGTGAACGGTGCCTTAGTACAGCCTTACAAACACTCATTTAAAGGAGGATTTCTAATGGAAAAGGGACAAACACAGGAGGAGATGCCAGACGGAGCTGAAGTCAGATAAAGTGTCAGTAGAAAACAAGAAGATGAGGAAAATTTTTTTCCAAAACCCAGGAAAAATCCCTCTTCAGAGAGAGGCCAACAAAATGAGTAGAATGAAAAGATTTTTCTTTTGTACGCTGCATTTTTATATTTAGAATTAATTGTCATAAAGAAATTCAGTATAGGCAAATAAAGTGATTGAGAGATTTTCTGAGGCCCCCCGGGCATATGCACCTTCAAAAAGGTGCATATGGTTTAGTTCATATTTGTACCTAGTCCATGCAGCTGGGTTACCTAAGAGAGATCTGATATTGGCAAAGGAGTCAGAGGCAGAATGTTGTTTCTGTCCTCAAGAAAAATGAAGATACCAAAAAAGAAAGAAGTTAATATTCACCAATCTTTGACAAGAGAGGTGAGTAGTAAAACGCAGCGCTCGAGCTAAAATCAGCAGCAGATGTCTCAAAGTGGAGTTAGTCTTTAACTTTGACAGCATAAAATAATTACTCTCATAAATTCGTCAGCAATAAAGTTACTACCACCAATAATTTGACACTGAGATGTTACAGACCTCAGGGTAAAATAAAGTTCAAATTTGTATAGATTTTTTTTTGCCCTTTATTACAGACATGTTTGCTATGAATGGATTCATTGCATCTGAAAAAACTGAAGGCAACAGAGCTAAGGCACTAATGTTAATACCAAGTCACTGAGCATGATTTACCAGTAAACCTGATCAAAGAAAACATAGGATGAAACAAATTTAAACCTGAAGAGCATAATCATTAATAAGTGTGGCTGAGTCTAATCATTATATCACCTACTGTATCCATTTTGACAATACTGTTCTTCCTTGTACAGTAGAAGAGAGATGATGTACATTAGAGAAGGCAAGGTGAATGTCCCTCAGAAGGTAGAAAGGAGAATGATGAGAGGACAAAGGGGGGGGGGGAGAAAAAATAGAGAAAGGCTGAGAAATGCTGGAAATTAGGCATGTTGTCGGTATGCAGGTTAAACAAGATCTAATCTATTATCTTTGTCTTAAACCAAAACCACCTTTATTTTTGCATGTTCCTGGCAAGCCCATAAAGCGGACGCACAAGCGATATCCACAAAAACAAAAGAAAAAGTGATAGGTGATGAAGCTGCTCTTGGCCCGCTGGGCGCAAACTTCTGCTTCAAAAGACGATCTGATGGGACCTTGGAAACGACTATTGTTGTGTGCAAGTTGCGCAAAAAGGAGTTTGCCTATCACTGAAGTTATTCAAGCCTAAAATATCATCTCAATGCAAAACATGTTGAGGCAAGCACAGATGTCCCCAACGCTAATGCCAGCGTCCAAAGCCGTGGCATAAATAAATGCAATACCTAGTTTACATTGGACCAGATGACAAGCTTCAAAGCCAAAATAAGTAAGTCTACATCTGAAAAAGTAGATAACTCTCTGGCAAAACGGATCGCTGTAGATTGTAGACCCCTCTCAGGGGTAGAGGGTAGAGGGCTACAGTCCATGTTACAAATAGTAACATCTGACCAAGCTTACGAACTACCATGTAGAAAAACAATGGCGAGCAAGATCAAGCAGCTTTACGATGATGAGGAGCAGACAAAAAAAGACGTATTGAAGACAGCTGACTTTAATGTTTTGACAGGGGATCATTGGACCTTCGTGAGCAATTCCAACTACCTTGGCGTGACCACACCATATACGTTATCAACAAACACTGGCATTTAGCGTCTTTCGCCCTCACTGTACAAAAGAACAATGACAGACTATGCGCTAAACTGCGCAGACCAGCCATTCTTGAGCCATGCAGGTAAATGGAACAACATATATCTTTTCATAAATATTTATTGCCTTCAATTGATCATTGTTTTTGCTAAAATAATAAAACTCATGTTCTGTTGTGTTACCTGCCCTCCCATACCAGGACCACATGATGAAGGTCTCTGATGAGGACTCAACCTACATAGTGAGATTCAAGATTGCCTAAATGAAGGACTTGTCTGAGCGCAAAACTGCACTCAACAGTAATTGGCTCAAAATGGGTACAGTGCTTGACCCTCGCTTTAAGGATTTAAAGTGTCTCCCAAAAAAAGAGCGAGACATAGCTTAGAGTACCCCCTGCAAGAAGAATCCAATAAAGCTACCGGGGAGCCCAGGAAGGAGCTACCAAAAACAAAAAGCCTCCTGTTCTTTTCTTTAGACTCTGACTCTCATGATGAGGGCCCTAACCATGCCCTGAGCCAGAGCATCAGAGCCACTATTGAAGAGAATATAATGATAAAACTGGTTTACAGGTACTTGTTTCTACCTGTGCTTCAACTGTTAGAAAAAGTCCCAAAACATTATTATTGAATGTGACAAGATCTTCGGAGGTAAAGCTAAGCACACAGACACGCACACCGTTGATTGTTTTGAAACTGAGTGCCTCTATCATCGGCTGCTTTGCAAGTCATACCCAAGAGAAGCGAAAGAATAACACGGGAGAAAGACTGCACACATAGCAAACCGGGGGATATACTGGAACAACAAGGCAAGGGTCACGAGAGCTATGCTTTGATCTGGCTTGCATTGTGAATGGTGTGTCAGCCAATGATATCCTAAACATTCATGTTTGGAAGTGTGAAAGATTTCCCTGGGAATGTATTACATATAGCTGGTAGATAAGATATTGCTGTGCGTTTACAAAGTGAAGTTTACGATACAGAAAGTTAAAAGTGATCGTGTTTTTATGTGTGGTACACAACACTAGATTAGCCGATACTAATCAACAACAGTTTTAAAAGAGAACATTGTTAAGTTTGTAGATGTTTTCCCATTCAATCCACATTCTTGCTACTATAAGCTAGTCCAGGCTAATGGCTGTGTCAAGCCACCTGATCAGGGAAAGCACAGGAAATTACCATCGTTAATGTAGCTGCACATATGTCCACCTATCGCATAATCAAACGTTTACTCCTTTTTTGTTGGACTTAGTGTGGCTGATATGGTAGATTGCTACAGTTCAGCGTATGCGCCGACATATTTAGCTTCAGTGTAATAACTCCACTGTTGATCAACTAAGAAATAAGCAAGCTAGCTAAATAGTGCTTGTGAAAGTCTACATGTTTAATATGAGCAATTTATTTTTGTTAGAAACAACACCTTGAATAGAAACCTTGTCAGTTTTGTTGTTTTAATTTGATAAAATATGTTAAAATTAAATTTCTGTCTAACTAGCTGTTTGACCACTCCTAGGATCTATTCATTCTTCTATGAATATACAGCAATACTTTTATTTTACAGTTAATGGAAGCCTTGCTGATAATAACTTCACAACAATAAATTTTGAAAGATCTGGATAACTAACAATCAAATTTAAGTTGCAGTTGACACTACCTTGCAAAATTTCACAAACGGAAAAAAAAAAAACTTTTATGGGGCTATAAATGTTTCATTATATGTTTTTCCTAAATACTTGATAGTAAGTTGCACTAAAATGATAATCATCATCTTACTATGAAATAGGTGAGGTTTTTTTATATTGCACACACCTCTCATATTTATGTTCAACAACAAAATCTGGTCAATTTGCTATTGAATGCAGTATTTGAAGGATTCATGCTGAACCAGGATAGTATGCCCCCCCCCCCTCCCCTCTCCTGTGTTCTTTTTCAGTGAAGTGTTTTGATCACTAGCTTGGACTGTCAAATATGGCCAGTGGCTAAAATCTGTTGCCACCAGAACAAAGGGGGATATGTGAGGAACAGGATAATTATACAAAACCTTAACAATAGAGAGTGCAGAAGCACAGAAAACTCAGGCACCCTGGGGTTTTGTCCTGTCCAATGGTCTGTTCCAGCCCCCATATGCTCCCTTCTCCACATGCTTAAAGATCACAGCTTAGCTACTCGCTGCCAGACACACACATGGTCACCCTGAGACTAATAGGATGATAATCTACCCCCCCCCCCCCTCCGCCCTTGAATGACGTTTAATACATCATCCACGTAAGAAAAGAGGTACCCACACCCCTCATTCCCACAGCTGAACCCCTAAGCTAGCCTAACCCACCCACGTACACACAAATGCACACCACAACCTGGTAGAATATACAATATCAGTTGTTTATAAATCCCTCTTTCCAGGTTACATTCAGGCACAACAACACTGACCTGAATAATGGTAATGTAAATTAGTGTGACGTTTTTTTTTTTTTTCCACAGAACGTTTTACCAACTACAAAGAGCTCTGACCTCAACAAAGTACACACAAATCTCTGGATGTCACTCCTTTCCACCCTTCTCGGATGTTAAGAAAGTTTAATTAGTAAATAGATGTTTAAAGGCAAATATAAAGTTGCACACAAACTTAATGTAGAAATAGTTTTTATTGTGTAAAATAGCTGATGAAATATATTTTTTGTATGTGCAATGATTATTTTCCAGACATGTTCCTACTTACAGTTTCTACAAATAGCTGCAAACATCAGTGTAATGGTTTATTTTTGGGGAGTGTTCTTTGTCTGGCCCCCGATCTAATCAGTCTGACCCTCTCAGACTAATATAAGCCGATAGTTAATCCCTCCACCCATCTTTGTACAGTTAATCACACATAGTTTGTTTTCCCTCTAAGGCTTTTTACAGTAGAGTCTGCAACATAAAACACAATCTGTAGCTTTGCATGATGGAAAAGCCCCTTTCTTACAAATGTGTTAAAGAAGTGAGCCATTTTACTTTAAACTTGATAACTTAATAAGTTTGTAACTTTCTGATTATTACCTTTGTGTAAAAGCTTAGCACATACTTTGCAAGATCCCAAGAGGTGTGAATAACATTTTGCTTGAAAGCATGTGCAGAATTAAGAGATAATGCTATTATAATTTACTCCTTTTTAAACACCATCGATTTTCACAACGGCTCACTTTCACAGAAAACCATCCACCCCCACCCCGCCCCCATCCACCCCCACCCCTTCTGTCAAGCAATCAGGGCTGGACAGAGGAGTGCACCAGGAGACATATGTCTCAGTCCTCTGACAGTCTAGTTCAAAACAGAAAAGAGGCAAACTGATCACTTTCACAGACATGTGGTGTAGCCATAAAGACACACAGACAGCTTTTTGGACCTCATATATGTTGTACACACAACTGCTTAATGCATAGGTCAAAGCGAGGTCATTCTAAGGATGATATTTAAAAGCCAAGTGTAATGTTTCCTTTGGGATATAAGGAGCACAAATGTCAAAGAGACCATCAAGCACTTAAGACTGTGGGCATCACCTGCTTGAAACCGTTCTGTCAGCCTCCTATTTAGGGGCACAGTAAATAACAGTGGTGCAGCAAGAGTGACGCTTTCCAATATACAATCACAAAAAAAATGTTGTTACATACCAGCGATGGTGTTCAAGGTATCTAGTAACTATCTAGTGAGTATCTAGTTTATCTTTTTATTTTTTTTGTTTTTTACTGAGTGCAACTCGTTTTGGTACAGTGGAGGCACACCCCGCCCCCTCCTGGTCACAGAGTGTTCCACTTCCCTCCGTTTGGCCATTTTTGAAGTATGCTGGGGGACGGTGTAATGAACAACCAATGACCTTCAGCCTGGACCACAAAAATTTAATAAATAGATATCAATGCATCTCCTGGAGAGACTACATTAAAATTTACTGCACTTCTAGGAAACAGGTCCTAATGCTCAATTCCAATATTTTCTGAAATCTTTTTATTATTTATTTTCATTTGGTGTGGTAGTTCCAATTACTTTTAAAATCTGCCTATATCAGACTTCAGTGTGAACTGTTTGCGGCTCCAAACTGATCCACATGCTCAAAAGCAAAGTTTTAATGACTTCATGGAGCCTGCTTTACTCCAGCAAACATGGAAGAAATACCTTTATTCAAGTGTCCAACAGACGTGATTTATTGTTTCAGCGTGTGCTGAGGGGGAAATAAAAAGAAAGTGAAACTCTGGCATTTTAAGTGGTTTTGGCTAAACATAGGTCTGTTTGGCAGCGGGGAAGCAGCCAGAACTGGTGGGGCAAGGATTTTAACAACTTCCTAAATATAGGAAGTCGAGGGCAACTTTTCATAATATCAGCGCAACAACCCCCCCCCCCCCCCCCCTCCCCCTGCAATGCAATTACAATCCTCCGTTTGCAGGGTTGTATACAACCTTTGCACGTTACGCCCCTCATCCAAACGGTTCCTATGGACAAGTTTCACAGGCATTTTTGGTTTACTTCTGCAATTAAGCTATGTCTGCTAGTCATTTCCGGTTGAGTATGGTCCGCGTTTATTTACATTGCATGGTGATGGCTCTAAAATGGGTGCATTCTCATTTAGTTCTCATAAAAGGTGGTTGAACTAGGAGGATAATATGATGAAACAGCCTAGTGTTACAACGAGGAAACATATTTCTTGAGTCCTTAAAGGGGAACGCTATCAACCAGCTGAAAAGCTCGGAAGCTTATCAGTACATATATAGCGATAAAGTCGGATGTGTCCCAATACGCAAACATAGGAATTAGGTGTACATGAAGCAAGCCAGTGAATGAATGATTCCTGCCAGAACGCTTGGGTGGTTACGGAGAATGGAGAGATGGAGACTCCGAAAAGCAAGTTCGCTCACCTTACAATTAACATATTTATTCGTTAATATGTTGTTATTTGTGAGTAAGTTGTTGAAATTGCTGTAATGTGTGCAATGATGTGGTCTATTTATTACATTATCATGAGTGTCTAATATCTGTCTTATTGTATGTGATTTGCTGGCAATCAACTACAATTGCCACAGAGTCCACCCCATCTCCCCGAACGCAATGTTGATATAAAAAATTATTATAAAAATTACTCTGTTCGTTCATAGCGCTATTTCTCCCTAACATTCTCATTCACACAGAAACATATACACACACTCAGACAGAGAAGCCCGCATACATGCCAGTGGTGCAGAGGTCCACTGTAGCCTGTTACATGACTCAGAGACGTCATTGAACAAGGCTGATTAGCTCACCACAAGTATGGCACCTGTAAAATAAGTGACAAACATGGATAAAGCTGCTGCAGGAACGGCTCTGGAATGGCCTGCATGATAGCTGGTCGCGCTAGTTTCTCAGAGTTTTGCTTTGGGTTGGGGCAGCTCATCCAGGGGGAGACAACGTAGCTCATTTATTATTATTATTATTATTATTATTATTATTATTATTATTATTATTATTATTATTATTATCATTATTATTTAACACCATACAGAGCTGCTGTCTTTAGTCAGAACTCAAACCACAAACCAAAAAATATCCAGTGACCATGCAAACCGGAGGGTCTTTGCAGAAACCATCAAAAGTGGTGGCTCCCGTAGTTCTGTGAAACTTGTCTACCTGAGTAGTCTCGAGTAGAAGTTCTGCTAAGATATAAAATCTTGCTGCCTCTCCTGACTGGCACTGTGGCAGGCAACTGCTGTCTGCCTTGCTAATGCTAACTGCTATCACCTCCAGCTGGGCCCCAAAGTTGTGACACGTTGAATTGAAAGTGACGTCAAAGACACATTAAATCTACCTTGGTGGTTCCCACTGGAGTCACGTTCAAGTTGAGATACGGATCAGATCCAGGACCACGTATAGAAATGGTTCAGATGTGACTTGAAAAGATCAGATTTGGGCCTGATCTCAGCATCCCCAATGGTTCTAAAACGTCTGACCTGGACACATTTGCCTGTAGCGGGAACGGGGCTCTAGAGACCACAATTACAAAACAAAATGTATTTAAGGGCTAAAAAAGTGGATTTTGCATGATTTAACACTCTGTGACCTGCAAATTGCTATCGCATAACCATATGCGCTGCCATGGTTATTTCGGTTCAGCTGCTCGACAGCTCTTGCTTTTGTCGCAGCTGTATGTCCTGTCTTAAACCATAATACTGTAATAAACTATTTTTGGTTCAGGTCCAAAAGGTTGAGACGAGGGCAGGACAAGATGGATTCTCGTATGTTTGTGAATGCACAAATACCGCCAGAATTTAAGTTGCAGGCAAGGTTATCCTTTAAGTAATGATTTCTACATTTAAATATTTAATAATGCATTTCATAAGATATTTCAAGAATGTTTATTTACTTGTTAATGTAGGTATTTTTTTATAAGATTAAATATAAATATTTATAGTTAGTAAATTGTAGCTCTTTTGACAATCAATAGCTCCATGTCATTTACCTGCAGAGACAGAAGCTCTTGTTCCTCACCAATAATCAGACTCACCAGACAACCTTTTATCCATCCATCCCCTCATTCTCGCTCCTCTTGTGTCCCTTCGGAGTGATTGACTTTGTAGTGTAAATAAGCAGTTTAACAATATTAGAATCTCAGAAAAAAAGCATAGGGTCCAAGATTGTGAGAAGATGCTAGATTTATTTGCCGTCATTGGTGATTTAGATCATTCTGACTAACAGAATTTGACCAAAGTAAAAATTTCCCACTATTACAGCTCATAATTGACTGCAAATCATACCACTATGCAGCCTGATTCTTTTAGATACTCTTGAAAACAGTCATTATTGTCTTGCAAAGCCTTAATAATTCTAATTTTGTTGTAATTATCAAGAGTTGTGCCTTACTTTAAGTACATTCACTCAATGCCATGACCCAGGTTTCAAAGGATAATGAATTATGCATGGTTAGAGCGCTCCCTATCAATTTCAGGAGAATGTGTTCTCATAAAACAAGAAATGTCAACAGGCTAAGCCATTACTAATCTGAATTGTACAAAGCCAGAAACATGACAAATAAATACGGTAGTCAAAGAAAGAAGGGAAAGAGATTGAAAAAGTATGAACTGAACAAACCTACTATCTAAGTAAGATGAAAGGTTTAAGGTGAAGTTGTATGTTTACAGTTGCAATTAACAGTTTGAGGCGAGAGGAAGAACGGGTCTCTTTTGGACGTTTAGATTTCATATTAGCAGGCAAATTAGATTTTTCAGTTGTATTTGTAAGTAATAACCACCAGAATATTACCATGCTGAGGATCCCTGAGAAACACAGATGTATACATGTACGTCCTCTTTGCTTATAGTTGTGATCATCACTCAGTTACCAGAGTGAGAGCTTAGAGGCAACACGTCTTACCTTGTTTAAGGTAAGACCATCTGTCCCAAGGTAAGACCATCTGTCCCTAGCTGACTGAACATCAATGTTCAGTCAGCTTTTAGTCTGTGCTTATGTGTGTAAAGGAAGTGAGTGCGGTATACTGCATGGATACAGTATACTTTAACACACATAAGCTCTATGTTGTCTATGTAGTCACTCTACAACAACTCCCCCACCCATTAACATGGGTTAACTTGCTTTCAGTGCAAGTACCGGTAACTGTTACTTGGACTGTGAGTCCAAGTGAGTCTCGTATTGATTTCTCAACACTAATGCAGTTGCCAGTACTATTTTTAACAAACGGAGGCACATGGAGTTAGGGACCTAACTGGATAATGATATGGTTGTTAGAGTAATAATTGTTCAATAAATGAGGCTGCTTTTCAAAGAAATAGGCAACCCAATATAAGTAAACGTGGGTAAAGGACTTTCTAATCCATCTTTATACCGGAAAGAAATAATAATCATAACTCAACAGCCTATTTAACAGTTTCAACTATGGTTACTCTGAGGGAGAAAATTTTTTTTTTTTTTGAAAACATAGCAAACAGATTGATTTCTTGAAAGCACCCATTGTACCTATAATATAAGCAGATATACTCCTCATTATCCATTTAAGCCATAAAAAGAAAGCAATGAGATTGCACTGGGAGGGCTAAATTCTTCATTAACACAAACGGCCTAAGCTGGCATGTGGAAACCTATGCCAATATTATGACATATATATGTTGACATAATATTATATTATAACATAGTCACAGGTTGCATACTGAAGTAATTCTGAGTCATTAACATAGTCATTTTTATCACTTTAAGAGATGCCGTCTTTCTCATTATAAACTGTGGTACAGAAAATTTGATTTGGATTATTATCTTAACAAAAGCCCCCCATGATAACCCATTTTGGGTTTTCTTGGCAGAGGTAACCAGATTTCTATTAAAAATCACAACACTTCAACAGGGTTCTCTGGCTCTTTGAATGAAGGGGCCCTGCTGAGTATAATACATTCTTCACCATACTTAACAGTGGGTATTAACTGCTATTTCAAACATGTTTTCTTTTGGAGTATTTGTCATAAGAAAATCTGTTTTTTTCTCTTTTCACAAAGCACACAATTTTAGTTAAAGTCTGAGCACCATTTGGCACACTCATCATGTTTACATTTGCAGAAAATATTTTTTCCTTTGCCTTTTCTGTAGTGCTGTGACTGTGACCTTTGGTATTTTTTGTTTTTCTTTTTTCTTGTTTGTCTTCTGTATTTCAAGTTCCCGAACCTACTTGGTAGTAAATAGTCATGACTCCTTCTCCAGTCTAGCAGCCAATGATGTCATGAAATATGTTGGAACAGGACCAAAATGCTGATATGAACTCTGGATAACCATTATAAAAAGAAATATTTAATTGAAATCAAAGAAACTTTCAAGATTCAGTATGAGGAAAACAGGGCATGGAAGCAGGGAGAGTACAACAGAAGACACCAGCAGGGAAAAATGAAGCAAGGGAGCTTAAATACTGAGGAATGAAGAATGACATTCAAAGCAGGTGAGTCTGTTCAGATAACAGTAGGGAAAATGTTTATTCCTTTGTTCTTCTTCTTTTTGCAGACGCTTGTGCTGCTTCCTCCTAACATGGTGGTTTGGCAGAATAACAGTTTTGCTTTTAGGTTAATGTGTTATTTAATGGCAAGTTCTCATTAACAACTCATGATAACTGGTCCCATTACTTGGCTGATATTTCAAGTTTGAAATACTGAAAAACTAAAAATTCATACATTTTATGTTTTCAGTTCTATTTACAGGATGGTGGTAAAACATTTCAACCTGTTGGGAAAGCTCTGCATTATTCGGCAACGGTCGTTCCAGTTTTTGATCGATACACGATCCAGCTGCCTTTCTTAACTTAAGTCAGAGAGAAACAATGTGAAGACAGCTGCAGTGGCCCAAAAAAAAAAAAAAAGACAATACATCCGAAAACCCAATGCACATTGAAATCTCAGTGGAATGCAGCTTCAAGAGTGTCCTTACATGTAAGGACACTCTGCTGTAGACATTTGTTTACTGACATTTTGGACCCCATAATGTTTGTTTTCAATAACCCCCAGCTTTGCTAACACTTGGTTTACATTCACATTAGAACCGGTGTACCTTTTCAAACTCACCGGGTTTATTTTTCACCTGAACTGTTGGTTCCAACCTCTACTTTTACCCTGAAACTGAAAAAAAAACAAAAGAACAAAAAAACACTTACACGTTGTATTTAAAAGCACTTGAAGAAGCAATGATGATATGTTTCTTGTCCAGTCGTTGGGGCAGAAATCTTAATTTACAATTACTGTGACTTCTTCAACAGCTACATTTTTATCATAAAAAAAATGTTAGGAGCATATTGATAAATTAGTACAGTAAGTTGACCATAAACGGGAGAATTCAGGTAAGGTGAGCAAAAAGAAACATTAAATGTCATCAAGAAAACAAAAAAATGTTCCCTTTATACAGCTATATGTGTAGATTATTGTATAAGAACTGTATTTTAAAATTATTTTTATTTATTAGTATTTAGGGACAAAGTTATAAGTTAATTATAGAGCATCAACAAATAATTTTGGTCATGGAAAAGTTAAACAGGAAATTTTATTTTTTTTCCAATGTGTTTTTGCTGCTTGCATTCAAAGTGTTGTGTTCACAAACAGAATAAGCTAAACTTTTGTTGCTATGTTGAAACACGGTTAACATTGTTTTGACATTCTAACTCTATGGAGAGTATCCATTTCCTATGACTTTACTGCAGTACTTGGTTTGGTTTGTTTTTCTAAATGACCATAATATAGGAAAGAAGATCCAGAAGCAATTGAGGAAACACATTCTGAATGTTGTTGTCAAGTTCCCTCTAGTGGCCTTTTGCTGCCAGTGTACTTCAAATCAGATGTGCTGTATCAATAGGCTCAAGTACTACACTACACAAAGGATTTTGTGGCATTACGTTTGTTGTGCATTTAAAAAGGGTTAAATTTAATGCAAATGGCAGTGCTGCTTCTGATCAACTAATTGTATACCTTCTCAAAGAAAACTCATGACAAACATGTAGTCAAATCATTTGGGCACTGCCTATAACCTTTGTTTAATATAGCTTGCTCTTTACATAAGACCTTTTTTTCTTGTTAAATGATAAGTAGACATGCTTTTCCAGTCATACTGACCACTCAAATTGCCGGTCACTCAGGCACAGTCACCCCAGTCTGCACTCACAACCACGGCCAACTAAAGTCCAAAAATTTGCAAATTACGTCAACAGGCATTTTACATTGAGGATGTGAATGTAAGCGTGCTGGTTGTCTCATGTGGCTCTGTCTTGGGGTTGAAATGGATGGCTGACCTGTTCAACACGCATCGTCTGTAACACCCAGGGATGACTCTCGCTTCTCCTGACCCAGAAAAGAGCAAAGTAGGTTTGGTAGTTAAATTGACATCTGGATGGGGGATTTTCTGACATTTCTGCCTCTGCAGGCTTCAAATCAACATGACGTTTATTATAGCTATTCTTGAAAAACAAGTAAATCTCTGTTTGCAAAATATCACATTTGTCCTTCTGTGTTTTAGTTTCTTTTCTTGTTCGATAAAGCTAAAAAAAAAAAGCAAGTGAGAACACACAGAAAGCCTTTAGGTTGACTTGTAATTTTATGAATAGCTTTACCAACAAACATGTAATTTCAAGTGTCCAACAAACATAGAATTTCAACAAACATATATTTTGGTTTGCATATGTCTCAATTCAGCGACAGTTTTACTTCTGACTGAAAACATATTGTTCATCAATAACATTCTTTTCTTGGCATATCCTGTTCATCCTGGAAATATAACAGTGATTGGATGTGAAAAGCTTTTATTTGTTCACTGACTTCCTTGGAGGACCAGGTGTGCATGGTCCGAAGCTCTACCGTATTTCATACTAATCTTTTCTTTTCCGCAATACCCATTGCTTCCTGTTGGACACATAAAAGTATTCACATTATCCTCTTATCAAAAATGGAAGGCCAAAGTGGAGTTTAAAACAAGTTTACTACTTATAATCACATAATTTTTTTATATGTCGTGGCTATATGTAGCTAATATACAGTAGATACCATTTTTATACCAAAAATAGTGTCTAAAATGGGGTACAAAAGGGGAAGAAAAAGCAGAACACACAGCAGCCACAGTCTGACATTTGAACCATTATACAACCTCTACAGCAAGCTACAGAAAGGATGAAGGAAAGGTTTGGACAAACAGTAACAGGATGAAATTAAAGCCATTGTTGGAAGTACAACAGGGACATTGATATGGAGAAAATGTGCAAGGTATGGCAGGTAAGTAAGATTTGTTCTTACAAAATCTACTTTTTACATAGTTTGCAGGAATTGAATCTCTTGGCTTCATATCTACAAACATTGGTAAAAATTGGAATAAAATAAGCTTTGGTGGGCAATGATTTTGGCATTAGCAAGCTGGAATACTGGCAAAAAAACATATTGTCCTTGACAATATACATCATCTACATCCAAAACCAACCTTTATCGACATTTTAAGAGTCTTGTTAGTTCACTTTTTTGTTCGATTGTTTACAAAAGGCTTCGGGGTATCCATGTTCCAGTCAAGAGAGTTGGATATTTTTATACACTAAATGTTGGCTTGTGATCCCTCTGTGTTGTCAGTTGTCAAAATGATGTGAAAATGGTGACAGATGGACATGCAGTAAGAAAAAAAATCTATTTAAACAGTAGAAAATCTGTTAAAAGCTGGGGCAGATTGAGACTGACTGCTTTGATCTTTTGGTTAAATGCAACTTAAAAGATTTCAGACATGCACTGATGAAATAATCATCAATTTTCTGTGTTATTGGTAAAACTTAAACAGCCAGTCCCACCTTAGGCAGCTTGTTATGTTTTATGTGATCCAATAAACTCAGCTGCCAAGACAATGTTTAAATTTACAGTAAAACAATATTTTTATTACACTAAAAGATATTACATACAGAAATGTATTATTCAGTTGACCTGTATGGATGTGAATTGGTGAAATAAACGTTTCAACATATCTGCAACATTTTCAAATTAGCTCCAGATGATACTCAATATTAAAAATGAACACCAACTATAAATGCAATGAAATGACCATAATGGGCTTTGGATGTGAAGGTTATAACTCATACTTGATGAGAACAAACAGGTATCAGAGGACACTGTATGTGAACTGTCTGAATCGCATCCATAAACGTGGTTACACTGTTGCTAAAGAAAAGGTATTTGCAATGCAATATATTGACATTTTACAGGACAGCCAAAGAAATATCAACCATTTTCATAGCTGTAGCATTTTATGTGTAAGAAAAGCAACCACAACCAACTGTAATGTAACTCAACCATGACATAAATGTACATCTTTGTAGTATTTTTTATTGATGGCATGCTTTGTAAAAGCAACATAATTAAATTGGCACCATTCTAATTTAATTTGAGGGAGTGGACTGCATCCTGCGGTGCTACTTTGTTGCTTAGGCTTTTTAAAGGAATGTCTCCAAATGACATAATGAACTGGAGAACTTACTGAAGCTACTGCAGCTGCTTTGGGCCAGAAATGAAGCCTTTAGTTTTAATTAAACATGCACATGTTTCCATAATGGTAAATAAAGAAGAATACCAGTTTTAATGTAAAGAAAGCATTCTTGTGAATCATATTAAAAAATAAAAGTTATAAGTTATTTCCTTTGAGTGCAAAGCTATTGTAACATTTATTAACATAAGTATAATATTTTCCCAACAAAAGGGGCTGAAACAAATTGATATTACGCAACAAAATTATATATTTTTCTCAGTAAATTGTTGTTCAGGTTTCCTTTTCTTAATTTTAAATATTCAGCCTGTTGACACAATCACAAAACAAAAAGCCCCACTTGACTTTTTTATAAAAAAGGGTATTTGATTGGTTTAGGCTCCCTTTTCGTCTTCAATAAAATTAAACTGACTTTAGATAATATACATGTGCAATCCAGTAAGTTGGAATCCCATAAAAAGCTACTTTATTTCCAAAAAATACTGGAGATAGACACCTGCCCCATATATGTACTCAACACTTGCTTGTTGCTCCTTCTGCATGAATTAATGCATCAGTGCAGCGTGGTGACCAGCCTGTGGTTCCGCTGAGGTGTTGAGAAAACCTGGGTTGCTTTGATAGCAGCCTTCAGCTCATCTGCGGTACTAGATCCCGTGTCTCTTGTCATCTCCGTGACAATACTCCGTAGATCCTAAGTGGGGTTTGAATCAGGCTAGTTTGTAGGCTAATCAAACAGGGTCATGACGTGGTCAGTTTGTACTTTTTTGTTATTGTGGGAAAAGTGCCAAGTCCTGCTGGAAGTTAGGTCAGCATCTGCATAAAGCTTGTCCGCAGAGAAAAGCATAATGAGCTCCATAACTTCCTGGTAGATGGCTACTCTGATATTGGACTTGATAGTAGACGCTGGACCAACACCAGTGGACGACACATGCTCTCTAAATCATCTCTGACGTTGGAAACTTCTCATGGGGCCCAAAGAAACCTCTCAACTGTTTCTCCAGACGGGGTCCTTGGTTTCCATGTGAAAGTTTCATCTGAAAGGAAGGCTTCGAACCACTAAATTTGATTTGCTTCACTTTCCTCTGAAAGCTGTGGTTATCCAAGTGGGTTTCACAATTTTCTACAAAACTTTTGCCTTCGACACAACTTTCTGTTATTATACTTCGATACACAACTCTGTAAGCGTCCAGCTTCTTTAACAAACACACTTTGGGACTTACCTTCCTTGAGGAGGGTGTCAACAGTCTCATGTAGGCCAACACTTCTATATCACAATGTTATAGTTTACCTACTTAGTTTTAGATTCTAATTGTGAACAGGCCATTATATCATGTTCTAATCTTTTGCAGCAGTCCCTCATCCTGAGCATGACTGTGACAGCAGGGAGAATCAGAGATCCCCTTTAACAGGAAGAAACCCCCAGCACCTTTATGCATGCAGAACCTTTATAACACATTTTCTCATTTTGAACTGAATTCCTGAAATAAGGTACGTTTTTCATGGGATTCTAATTTGCCGAGTTGCACCAGTTGCCCATCTGCTACAGGGTAGTATCAGAGCGTTGAGCACAGAAAGAAATGTCATGGTTTTATGGGAGATATCCTACCTTTCCTGAGGGTTTGAACGGCTTTGCTTTTCATTACACCGCTGAACTGTTGCCAGTTTAAACCTGGTCCATGTGGCCTACGGAAACTAGTATAACAAGATGAAACTGAATATCTTCGCTTAAGCACGTGGTTACAGCATGTTATTGCTGTGCCTTCCTTCAGTTCCTTTCTGATTTAAAGGAGTAAAGCAGAACAAAACTCTTTCGTCGTTATAGCTCCCTTTTTCTTACCTGCCACTAATTTCAATGCAATGTCAGATTTTATGAATAACAGAAGACTTTTCCAAAGATTTTTCGATCCACATCACGATTCACCAGACAAACATTAACTGTGACATACTGTCTCAAGCTATGAAAAACATTATTGTTTTTTTTTTTTTTGTGAGAAAACATGCAGCAACCCTTTGTAGGTACATCTTTCCCAGCCAAAGAGAACTTTACACAAGAAACGGTATACTTTGTTTAATTTCCCAAATTTCTTATGCTCTGCCGTTTCGGTGGCAAAGGAGAGATCACAGTTCAACACGCTGGGAAAAAAAGGATAGGAACTTGACCTCTGTCCATTTGATTGTCTTTTAGTCCAAAATTAAACATGTATATATCCATGTGGTCAAGAGAGTAGTTTCACTGCCTCAAATACTTCCGTTGAGAAGTTTAGACTAACAAAAACGTTGCTGTCCATTGCCTCGATGCTGTCTTCTAATCGGACGCCATCTTGATTGATGATGCCGCTTTCAGAGGTGGGACTGATAACAATTATGCGAGGAATGCTCTGAGGCGACCTGGGATCAGCAAAGGGTTTATTCCCGAGATTCAGGGAATCAAAAGAGCTGCTCTTCTGGCTGTTTAGCCGATCTCTGACGTCACTTTTCTCGTTGCATGTGTGTAAAATCTCATCGGTCAAACTCTCACTCCGCCTCCTGGTGAGAACAAGTAACGGCAGAGTGGCGATGGTCAGCGAGCTGGAAACCAGGTCATGGTTGTGGGTCCTCAGTGGGTCACTCATAGCAGGTGGTTGCTATACAAATGGACGTAATAAAGCGTAAATGTGTTATTTTTGAGTTTGCTCAAGCAATATTATCCTGATCAAAGAAATCACTAATTAAGCTGAATGATCTCACCTTTGCTGGTGTGTACTTGTTAAATACCTTCTGCTCAGATGGCCTCTTATAGGACCTGCCTCTGTATGACTGCCTGTATGATGACATGCTTTTGAAGGAGTCTCCTGACTTCCTCTGAAGATGTTCCAGCTCTACATCCTTCAATACCTGGTAAAAAAGGAGATACCAAAAGTGGCAGAATAGGACAAAATCCCATCAATAAGTATATTTGTTAATCAGGAACGAAGGTTTTGGTATCAAGTGGCAAAGGGAAGAAAAATCCATGAAAAGCACTGACAGAAAATGATGCATATAGCTCTTTCAAAATAAATGGAATAAAATCAATAAATGTTGGTAAATATAGAAATCCATGTGGCTATATTCGAGCTTGGCTGTGGATAGTTACCATATCGATGCGGTTGGGCAAAGCGTTGAGGAAATGAGTCCGGGAAGTGTTGGACTGTCTACTGATGATGGAGTCCCTGAGAGAGGAATCGCTGATGGAGTAGGACAGGCATTCCTTCCTGGGAGCCGGAAACAAAAACCACAGACAGGGCACTTTTTCTGCCAGAGTCATCCTGTTGAGTTTAAGAATAGATGGCAATTTAATAATAACTTTATTTAAAAAGGGACAATGTACAGCACAAACACAAATTTCAGCATGCACCAGATTATAGCACAAACTAATTTGCATCTGCAGTCCCTTAACATATACAATAATTAATAATAATAATAATAATAATAATAATAATAATAATAATAATAATAATAATAATAATAATAATAATAATAATAATAATAATAATAATAATAATAATATTACATTTAACACTACAAGTGCTGTTCTCATCACACTACACAGGCAAACACACATACAGAGACTTAATCACTGGCTCACACAGCCACACAATTAATGATTACATATCTGAGCAGTGTTTAACAAATTTTTTCAAGTTAGATTATAAAACTCTCAGAGAGCTGCAGCTCTTCGCAGTTTAGATACAAACAGTTCAAACTAGATATTACAGTACAGTATATAAAGATACAGTGAATCTCTCTCTCTCTCATAGCATGTAAGTGAGAAAATCTATTTCGGGTCAGACATGATTACCAAAATGATTCATATTTGCCAAATGGAACAATAATGAGAGAGTTTCTAAAACTTTAACTTTCAGACGTTTACATCCATTAAAAACTACTATACCTTTGAACAATTTGGGAAAGCTTAACTATTAATGTAATGGTTTTGGTGCTTCTAATTCAAACCATTTGAGTTAAATACAGTCCCACCTGTGGATGCATTTTAAGGAGCCACCACAAAACGCTTATATAACCTCATTGAAAACTCAAAAGAAATCAGGCACGATATCAGCATAATAATTGCATCAGCCAGTAGGACAATCCTTGGAATCAAAGGGGTTTAACAAATGGACTATTACTTGAATCATAATTAGTCAAAAAAGTGGACTGCAAAGACAAAGTAGTAAAGTTTCAGAAAGGCCACCATAAATCAAAGTCCCAACAAAATTTTAATGCAGAGCCGAAAACGTGTGTGCAAGCAAAGAGGCCTACAAACCGTATTTAGTTACAGCAGTTCTGAAGGAGGAATGGTCCAAAATTCCTGCAGACTATTCTGAGAAGCTCATACATGGACACCCAAAACATTTAACCCAAGACAAACAGTTAGAAAAAGTATCTTATTAATCTTTTTCTAATATCTAAAAAATAAAATACATTTTGTCAATCCCAACAGACTTAAAACTGGGAAAGATGTGTCTTATTTAATGCCTGATTTAATGCCATATACTGAATTTTCGTGCAACTTCTGGTTTCTAACCCTTCCAGAGTGAGAGTGGGAAAGTTTTGATAATTCTTTAAGAACAAGAATAAAAATGGGTAGTCAAAAAAAAAAAACTTGATTGTTCGTTACCTGTATTTGTTGTGTATGATGGCGTAGATAATTGGGTTATAGATTGTGGAGGCCTTTGCAATTACTGCAGGGACAGCCTTGGAGTATGGAGACAATATGTTGGCATGACTGGATGAGACAAAAAAAAGGTGGGAAAAAAAGGCACTTAAAACTCTCCCTTGGTAAAGCACCAAGCATAGTTTTTCATTCAGTTCTCTGCAGTTGTTTGCTTTGCTTGTTTCATGAAAAACGCAATATCACATCAAAACTCAAAGTGAGCTCTCATTTCTGTGCTTTGTGACATTATAAGGGGTCATGTTTTGTTGGAGATTAACTTTTGCCATCTGGTAGGGACGGTTGGTTAAATCCATCTGATGTTTGCTCATGTGCTTAGATGTGTTTGTGTGCTTGCATGCATAGGCTACTGCCCCCAAGAGAAAAATAAGAAAAAAAGATGTGATTTCAGACTGACGTAACTTCATTTTAATCCAGTGTATGGCCAAAGGTACAAGAGGCTTACTGAAGGTTACAATAAGATTACAGGAGGACAAATGAACAGAATCCTCAACTTCAACATATGTTATGTATCATCGTCATCATGAGGTACTTAGCTTCCTAGTGAGACAATACCATATAATGACTCATCAAAAACCAATTCCAGAAATCACCCTCATTCCCAGAAAAACGACTCTTATTGCAAAATCCATTGTCTCTGACAATGGACCTTTGTAATCTCTGAAAAAGATTTTTTAATGCATTCTTGAACCGCTACACCTCAGCCACATTAGCGGTTTAAAAAATATATACCACTATATGGAATATTTGCCCCCTCCTTCATCAGTGTGACCAGTGAGACGCATCTAACTTGAAAGAACAGTCTCTGTGTGCAATGATAACAAATTCAAGATGTTCAACACACGTGACTTGATGACAGTCTTATAATGTTGGGGATTATATATTGGATTGAAGATTTCTTCCTCTAATGCAAGCAGGAATTATTGGAAAATCTCTTGCACTGTAATTTGAAGTCCTAGCTAAAAAAGAAAAAAGATTACTTAAACTCTTATTGTTTTTTTTGTGGTATAATTATTCTCAGAAATTGCAGTGCAACATGAAGTTCTACATTATTCAGTTGCTGCCTTTGCTCTCAAACTTATCGTATGTTTTACTTTTGCTAGGTGTGATCTTAAATAACATAACCTTGCTTGATGGTTGTGACAAATTAATGCAGTACAGAACCCAACTTTAAAAAAAAAACTATCCATAAATAGATCTTACCCAGCCCAGGAAATCAATGTGACACAGGCGTACGGTGACCAGGAGAGTACATACACCACAATGACAACAAAGGCGATCTTTGCCAGTTTCCACTCACTCCTGATGGACTTCTGTTGGATAAGAGTGCTTTTTCTGACCTGAGTGCCCAAACGCTCAACCTCCCTGTAAATGAAGCAGGATAAAGAACGCAGGTAAATGAAACCCGAGAGCCAGCGACAGATTTTAGGTAATGCATGTAAATGCTGCATTTTTACCAACAGGTTGATAACACATTTAAGGTATATGCACATGTGCAAACATATTTAGGTTAAAGTACCTTCCAGTCTTTCGTATAGAAAGAAACATTCGAAGATAGCAGTAAAAGATGATTCCAAGTGGGATAAAGAAGACAAAACAGCAGAGCATCATGGTGTAGCTTCTGTTAGCTGCTGTATATGTAACATAATCCCATGTGCAAGATGTCATCAGGCCCTCTGGGATATAGGAGCCTAGAGGGATAGAAGAGCATCAGATATATGAAGGTTTAAAGAAAGCCAGATCGATCTGATTGTGTTGGTGGTGGGTGAATAACCATCTGGCAGATGCGACCATTTTCTGAGGGTTTGTTTGACCAAGTATTCATGCATGTGTACTGATAGTCTTAAGTCAATTAGTTATTAATAGAGTATTTTAAATACCACTTAGTCAGTTTTTAGAATTTGATGATTTCTTTTGTCCTGGGGGGACGGTTATGGTAATTGTGTATAAATAAGAAGAAATTAAACACTTTCTGAGGAATATAAGATCCTATTACAGTTTGGATTTGTGTATATTAATTTTGATGCACCTTAGTTGTGGATCGTGTATATGTACTGTGATGAAGGTGGTAAAATTTAGTGTTTGAGGGTCAGAAATTTGTATTTTACTTTTGCTGTGACGTTTTTCCATCTTCCAGAGTTAACATACCTTCTGGGCATGAAGGTTAAATGTTCTATTGGGGAATTGATTAGAAAATAAGTCTGCCGGCTGTCAGTTTAAGGTTTTAGTTAGTAGAGGGACTTTCATTAGAGCAGACAGAGTGTCAGCATAGAGTAGCAAGAGAAATAATATTATTAGTGGGTTAGGGTTAGTGGGTCCTTTACCCAACATTTGTGTAGCAGTTATGTACATTTTACAATGTGAATGTTGCTATATGTCCAAATAATGTGTGTCAGCCTGGCATAGCTGATAATCAAATTGTGTTACAATATCAAATGTATGGAAAGGTGATATTTTCTTATAGCTGTGCATTTTCCTATTCATTTGAAACAGATACACAGTTCTGTAACAGCAGTGTTGAGAAACTTACTCCAGCCAACAAGAGGAGCCAGACTCCAAGCCAAAGAATAAAACCAGATGAGAAAGATGGCAAAAATTGTTCTCCGTTTGGAGCTCCAATGCATGGTCTGCAGTGGTTTGGTGATCACCAGATACCGTTCAATCGAGATGGCCAGAAGGTTTATCATGGAAGAAATGCCAAAAAGGGCACCACAGAAAGCATAGATCTTACATCCTACAATAAATGAACACAGCAAAAAAAATAGATGGATAAATAAACCATCGAACAGTTCAATTTAAAGAGAAAGTGGGGTTTTTTTCTAGATAAAAATGATACTCACCCATGTCTCCAAACATCCATTCTTTGTAGAGGCAGTTGATGAAGAAGATGGGAGACTGTGTGAAAGCCATGAGGAAGTCGCTCACCGCCAAGTTCATGATGAAGTAGTTAGGCAGCTTACGCAGCTTTTTGTTGCTATGCAAACAGGAAAAAGTACAGTCATTTCTAAGATAACATTCATCAATCAGCATATTTTGGTGATTTTGTAGAAAGGGCTCTGGTTATTTGTTAGATTTTTGTGAACATATTGGTAACTGTGCAATGATTACATCCTAATGAATCCATGAAACATTTAAAAAAAAATTAATTTGATGGACTGTGTTTTCAATGAAGCAGTACTGATTATTCAGTCAAAGGGTAGCATTTAGAACATAATTTAAATACCCTTTAAATACCCTTTAATGTCCCAGATTCAGATATACCAGCAGCACAATTAAAGAAAAATGGGAGCGTGCAAATACCCACATTGGTAAAGTATAAAAAGAAATGAAAAACACCATAATTCTGTGGCTCTACACTCTTTCAGGAGGACTGCTTGTCAATCTGCTGGGTTTCCTTAGATAGGAAGCACCATAAGAAAAATAAAACGGTATCGTTATTATGACTATCATACTAGGATTTTTTTATGTGCAATGGTGCAGGTTAATTTAAGAAATTTACAAAATAAATGTGTATAGTTGTGCATAAAAAGCAGCAACAGACTATTTACATCAAATGAAAAAAAAACTGTACAAAAAAAACAGTGAGGATGTAAACAATTTTTATGTTTAAGTTTGTATTTTTAAACAGATAGTTTTGTGACACATAAAAATATAACATGCTTTGTTTGAAGGGAGAAGAAATCTAGCCTTAATAATTGTATTCACCCCCAAGGTAAAGAGGTAAATAAGTGAGGTAAATAAGTTTTAGAGTGATTTGTTAGTGATCACAATTTTCTCCTCTGTTATATTTAACTGGGTGATGAATCCCATCTCAGACAGCAGAGATTTACAGGAGATTCTAAATTGTCTTTTTCACATGTCATAAAAATGTGGAGACTACTGTCTTACATGTGGATATTTTAGGTGGCCCAAACTACAATCATTTCACATAATGCAACTCTAACCAGAAATAGCTGTAAATGAAACTCCAAAATTTCCAAATACGACAGAACATGTCGAATTAGCCAGTGTATCTTCCACCATCAGTCACTCATACCGTTTGAGGGTGGACATTTTTCATAAACTGCCTCTGGTGAAGTAAAGAGTTACATCACTTGTCTGACTGAATATCCACGGGGAACCTTTTCCGCGTTGGCATTATTCCTCCTCCTTGAAGAGGAGTTCTTGGATCAGCTCTTTAGGGCTGCTCTGCTGCTTGATAATGTGACCTGCAATCCCTGCCCAGGAGAAGTGTTTACCCTTCCTGTGTACTGTATGTATAATGACAATTTTTCCTCAGTGGCTTACACAGTTTAGCAACTGTTAATTTACAACCCTAATAGCTATATAGATATAGCAAAATCACATTAGCTGCTGCAACCTATTGTTTTTTAAAGTAGCAAATATATTTAAAAGAGGTGCAGGATTTTGCTTTCCAATTTTAACAAATCAGTTCATTCTGCCAACACTAAAATGCTATAAGGATGTAAAACAAGCATCAAATGAATCTCTGAATCACATATAGACTGCCCATTTTATCAGCAAAACTCGTTACATAATAATAGATGTTGTCAAATTAGGTCATCGCTTTTATCTGTGTAACTAAACAAAATTAAAACTGAGCAGTTAATTGTCAAATAATCCAACACCACAGAAACAAGTGGTAGGTTTTTTTTAAATGAAATGCTGAATAAAAAAAAAAGTTGGTGCAGATGAGTATTAAAAATATTTTATCTGAGAAATTCTGAGATGTGTTTTTTTCATGCTTGTTCTCCAGGCGGTTGACAGTGTCAGCCTTGTGTAACAACCAAATAATACATTTATCTCTTTTGTGAATGAAAAGTTATGTTTTTCCACATCTTCTAACAAGGTTATCATAAATTCAGGTTGCTATAGTCATCTGAACCTAACACCTTCTTTTTGAAAATGAAAATCAGGCCCAGAAAAGGAGTGGCCAGCCTCTTGTCATTTCAAGACACTGTTTTAAAAGAAAAATTAAAAGACCTAAAATAATTTTTACTTTTGGCTAATCTTCCTGTTTGAGTATTAATACTTGTTCGGTGGGGGTTCAAAGTATTAAAAAGATTGTGATGAAATCAGTACTGTTAAAGGAGCAATAACTAAGAAACTTACTGTAAAATTGATCAAAAACCTTCTCATTTGTCACCCAGGATAGAAGTAACATTCCCTATATACAATCGGTCCTCTCCATCAACAACGTCTTAGGCTTTGTACACACGTAGCCGAGAATTTATGAAAAGGAATATCTCCCCCACATTGTTTTCATCCACATAAACCTGTCTAAATTCACCACTGACCATTGTTTTAAATGTGCCAGATGCATTGGGGGCAGTCAGCCAGGTACAGTAGAGTCCTTCAAAATAAAAAAGATTTTAAGTAGCATTGTGTCTGTGTAAAACAACTGACATTCAAGAATTATTTCAACATATTGGTGCAACTGGGCTTGTAAAAAAAAAAAAAAATATAAAAGCATCTGAACTACCTTTAATGCTTAAAATGTTCCATTTCTGCTTTTACTTTGAAGTCTCAATACAGAGACAAAGACAGGAAATTGTAGAGGTAACCTCAGTAGAAATAAATGACCCAGAGATGCCATAGGCTAGTGAATTTGTCCGGTTTAACATTGACTAGACACACACTGTTAACAGTCAATCACAAAAACAACGTAGAAATCAGCACTTCTTTGACAACATTAATTTTTTACTCCACTATGGACAAGTCTATAACAATGGCAAACACATGTGAGGTCAGCGCCGCAAAACGCCATTTAGGTGTGGATGAAAGACATAACCGCATACAAATTGTATCCGTTTACTCAGATACCCAGCTACATGTGGACTAGACCTTAGTCAAGTTTTACTTCTTTCAGAATTACAGGTACGGTGCGGAACTACTTCGGTGCAGTGTGTAGCCTGTGTTTACTTCCAGGTTCACTAGCCAATCATGTGAGAGTTCCCAGGGTTCTCGAAACAGAGCGCAGCATTTGGCATTTTATGTTGGCAAAAGAGCAGCAGCCTGCAAACATGGAGGCCAGTAAGAGAAGCGAACCAGAAATAGAACAGAATACAACAGCATGTACCCATCCTGTGTAAGTAAAGATTTAGTCGGGTTAGTGGGGCATGTATTTGGCTGCGTTTCACAGCAGCACGGTTGAGGAAACGACATAGGCTGTTGTCAATGGCAGACTGTTAGCTCTTTGTGGATTTCCTTGTCTTTGTGGGCAATCTGTTTATTCAACAATAACAACTTACTTTGGCTGAACAGTCTTCACTCTACGTCTCGAATTTAGCCGTGCCATGTCCTCGTCACTCTTGACTTGGCAACCTGTGCGACACTCTCCGAAGAGTTTGTGTATTTTTCTGATTTGAAACACTAGGTGTCATCATCCCCTTCCGACATGCATCGGTATGGCTCTTAAGATAATCTTAAGCGATATTTCTGCCGCGTGTGTACACCTCACACCAGGAATATCTAACAACTTGAATTGTCTAGGCCCGATATCCTACTCTGTGTGGTGTCCTGTCGACGACAAACAAGCACAGCGCCTGTTGAATGTGATGTGTAGCCAATCAGAAAGCAAGGTGAGGGAAACTCCGAGAAAAAAAACAGACAACTCACCTCTATATCATTGTGTCGCAAGCACAGAGCTCCTTTTCACGCTGCCTTCCCTCTTTAATCCATTGCCTTCTTCAGTGTTTTTTTCTCTGTCAAAATTAATCCACAATCTATCCCCATTATTCTTCCTCGTCATCCATGTTTATTTATTCTAAACTCACATTTAATCTCAAAAGGTTTTGCAGGATTTGAGTGAAATCTGTTCGTATGTGGTATGTTGTGCTTGTCGTGTGACCAGACAGCACACACTGTACTAGCAAACCAGTTATATTTAGGATTTTTTTTATCAGCCGACAATTTTAAAATGTAGCTGTGTGAACCAGCCTTTACTTATTGCTCCTTTAAGTTGGTAGAAATAAGCGTAACATTGACAGTTTGCTTTTTGAGCTATTCACTAATTAAAGCATATTACCTAAATCCTAGTTTGAATTTACTGATCTCCAGCTAGAACTAAATGGTGTGGAATTAGGATCAGGCATCTTGAATGTGTTAAGATGCGCGCTTTTGTTTTCCTTTGTGTGCTTCTCTGTTGGTAAAGTACATAGGTATCTATAAGAAAATTCATCCATTACCAATTCCTTCTCTGTGCAAGAATCTGCCATCATGTAAAACCATAAAAATGTCCCTATTTATAAGCAAGAAATTGGTTGTACATTGAATATCTTTCGCAGAAGTGATCACAACATACACATTTCTGATTGCTAGAACTCAAATTGTCTGCGCAACGAAATGGAGAAACCATCTAATCTTTGTTGATAGACAGATGCAATCTGAGCGCTCCTGACAATCCCCAGAACGCACACAAATGTACAACCCCACACACAGACACACACACTGACCCAGTTTCTGTGGAACATTTAACATCAGTGGCACAAATGAGAAGTCATAGTTTCTCCAGATTATATGGCACGTAACACATGTTCTCCCTCCAGGACTTCCAACAGAAGTCTTAACTTTAACCTCCAGAATGACTCATCTCTCCAAATGACGTATAAGATTTGAAAGAAGTCCCCTAAATCTGGCCTAACCTGATGGACGGAGTACACTTAATGGCCAGTTACAGATGTTTGTATGCGTTGGGTTCATGGTAAAATGCACATTTTCAGTCAGTTTATGCATTTAGGAAATAACACTGTAACCTGTGATACTTTGCTGAGTAAAATGTTGCTGTTAGAGGGAAGCCACGTTTGCTCATGCTAAGAAAATTTAGATATCCACAAAGGTAATGAGTTGAAAGGTTTATTGCTTTCTTATTTTGCGTATGGCACAACATCCTTGATGACAGCTTACATAAATATTTGAACCAATTACCTTTAGGGAAATTAAATAAAGCTCATGAGAGTAAGATTAAGCAGTTCTGCTGCAATTGCTTTGTACATAAATGTATAATTTTCTTATCTGATTATCACTAGT
Source organism: Fundulus heteroclitus (assembly GCF_011125445.2). Taxonomy (NCBI): domain Eukaryota; kingdom Metazoa; phylum Chordata; class Actinopteri; order Cyprinodontiformes; family Fundulidae; genus Fundulus; species Fundulus heteroclitus. Next base: position 5,372,711 of record NC_046372.1, read on the forward strand.
CTCTCAGATGCTAAGGTACCTTTGCACATGCCTTAGCTACTCTAAGATGTTGCTGTACAATCATGCATATTGCATGTTTTCTCATTGGCTGCCGTTTTTTTATCTGTTTGACTGAATATATCACTTTTTTTTACTTCAATATGCCATATCATCAAGAACTGTGAAATGCTTATCTAATTTAATTTTCATTTTATTTTAGCCTTTTTGATAAATTCCTTTTATGTTGCTTTAGAAATAACTTTAGATTAGATTAGCTTGTTTTTTTTAATCACTGTGAGGCACACATTATCTTATTGTGGGACAATAAAGGAATTTCTTAACTTATAAAAATATATCTTTTTCCTTTTGATCTTCTATCTCAAATTTAGATTAATTTACGCCGCCAGTCCCCTCACATTTATTATTGTTTTGTGTCATAGCAATAATAGAGCCACACTAGTTTAATATACTTCTCAGATATGGGCTCCCAGACCGCTATTGTACTTTTTTACAAGGACAGCTCACATAGCAAAAGTCCAAGGGCTATATAAGTGGATTAACACTTTGCTTTTGGAATGCTTAAAATAAAATTAATCTTTTAAAAAGTATTTCAGACTCACCTGTAGAAAGCAAACATAACCAGGGCGTTCCCAGTGATGCCGAGTGCCCCAATAACAAAGACAAAGACAGCGAAGACATAGTGAGCATGGTCGGGCACATCCACCTTGCTGAACAAGCTTCTCTTGCTGGGTGCTATCGCTGGCTCCATGCTCTCAGTGGGCCACATGATTCAAACATCTTGGCAGGATTTCCAACCTGGCGGTATGCATTAGTTGTACCAACTGGTAATCCCATCCTTTCTGCCAGTGTCGAGCCTCCATTACTGTACCATCGGTGGTGATGTATAGCATCTTGATGTCACAGGTTTTTGAATTTAACTTTATCAATTATTTTTTTTTAGATCACACACATTGTTCTCATGCTAATTAATCTGTGCAGCACTTTCAAAAAAAATTGCAAATGGAACTGAGTCTTAGATAGAAAAGTGAGCACGGTTTTCTGCACTATATTGGCTACCAAACGTGAAATGATGTCCAGATGCTCTCCAAATCTTCAGCGTCCACTTTTTCATTCTCTTTTTGCGCCGTAGTTCCAAAGCCGATCTTCCACCTGTGGTTCTCAAGTATTTCCTGTTATTACCGGGAGAATTGAAATGATTATGTCGTTCCGGCACAATAAATCCCACCCTCGCTCCACAATGTCACTGTCAGTCCGCTCAGCATTTGCCGGCAACCTCTTCAGCCATCACCACCAGTTGTATTCCATGCTCCAACCTCTCATCTCTTTCTATCTTTCCATCTCCTTCACTGTCCCATGTTGCTCTGGGATGCAGTTCACTCTGTCTTTCGCACATCACTCTGCCTCCCACCCCCGCTGTCATGTAATATAGCCGAGCCCTGAGCTCTAACCCTTTAACTACCACATTCTTACATAACTGACATGTTGTTCACAAAAACTGTCAACAGCCACTTCGGCTCAGAAAGATTTTTATAATGGCATGATATTATTTGAAATTCACATTGGCTGGTGATGGGGTGGAACGTGTGATAGTGCTCAGAATCATAAGTTTTTTTGAGCGCCTTTCACAGACAAAACCATCCCAAAAGCACTGCAAAGAAAACCAATAAAGTAGAATAAAATAAAATAACTATTGAAATGGTGCAGATAAAAGAAGATAAAATAACACACAATAAAAATAATACAATAAAATAAATACGCAAGAAAAAGCTAGTTCAAACGAGAAAGCCTTTCATTTAATTTTTTTTAAAGTTCATAGTCGATTAAATGTAGCTGTTGAGGTAGAAACACTAATTTAGTAAAGTAATGATCGTTTTTGTGACGAGCGGAAACCTTTTTCTCATATTGTTAAGCAGATTGATTTGGAGATGAACTACCTGTCTCCGAGAAGCTATAAATAAACTATAATAGCTATGTTTTTAAAATACGACCTGAGCTCATGTTGCATTTTTATTGTTAACATAAAAACATCTGTTTTCCAGACATATTCCATACAAATTGAACCCCCCCCCCCCCCCATCTCATTAGATTTATGTACACCATACATTTTTAAGTTATTCAACACCATATGTGCCATAGATGACGTGCACGTCTACATGTTCACATTGATCCTATTTAATTGTAAAATAGAAAATTTTATTTCTAAGACAATATCTGGAGTTTCTTTGGGCTCACTTTCTGACACGAGCGAGCTGTTCTCAAATATTGGTTGCACAACTGTCGGCTGGACAAGGGTCAAAAGAGCCCGTCGGGCGGTCATTGCTTTTTATGGTGCTGGACATTTTTAATAAATGGAGATGAAGGGAGACGAAGAATGCGGAGTTCAGAGAGAGATGTCAACTAAACCCCTCAAGCAAGAAGAAGCCTTAATCTGAACAGTGTTCATGCATGTGGATGAGTATTTGGTCTGTCTTGAAAAAGAACTCACATTTATTCTGCCTGTAAATGTGCAGTGTGTCATTTTTTTTTGGGTGTGCGTGTGTGTGGTTTGATGCACCATATCATTTTGTTTATGCACTTGTGGAACCTTGTGCACTACTTACCACAAAGTAGATGGACAGATGTATGTTTGGGGATTAATGTTGCCACTTTCACTGAGCCTGTCACAGCTGCTGCGTTTATGTTTGTGTGTCAGCTGGGAATTATGCATCAATACACCTGTTGCAACTTGGCATTACGTGAGATGTGCTGCTCAGATTAGTTTTACTCCATTTATAGCGCCAAATGATAAAAAATGTAATCTCACGCCATCCGAGATAAAAAGCACACACACACACACACATACACAGGCCTAATTCAAATCTTGTTTAGGTTGGATTCATAACAGTTTATTTGGATCTCACTTGTGTTATATTTACATTAAAATGGTCCAATTCAATCATATTCAAATTCTACTAAAAACAATCTATTTCTGACCAATCAGTAAATAAATGTCTGTCAAAGAAAGAAGAAGCCCAGGATCTGTGAAATGTTACCAGTGAGATTTAAAGGAATGAAAGCTGATGTGTGACAGTTTATTGAGATGACTGGGGAAAAATAAATACAATGTTAGTTTATTTCAAACATGTTTGGAAAATAAAAAAGTGAAAGAAAGAATAATTTAAAAATTGTTTGTACAATCAACAGAGATTTCACACTATTCACGGCATAACAGCTTAAAGTAGCAATAAGCAAAATTTCAATATTTTAGATAGAAAGAAATCTGTGCAAACTACAGGTTGCTTTTTAAGCCTATCCTTAAAAAGTGACCAGGGCATTTCTTGCCTACATTTCCGGAAAAATTATCCACTCTACCTTTAAGTTTGCTTATGGGCATTTATTTATTTATTCGAAAGGTCCTTATGTATCGCTATCTATCACCCATGCAAGCATGACTAACACTGGGGTTTTAAGTGTTGCAGAAGCTAGGGAGTTCGCTCCGACAGTCTCAGTCGGTGTTGTGACCCTGGGCAAGAGACTTCACCCGCTCTGCCCTGTTGCTGGTGGTCAGAGGGCCTGGTGGAGCAAATGCTTGGCAGCCTTGTTTTCTGTCAGCCTGCCCCAGGGCGGTTGAGGCTACAAATGTAGCTCACCACTGTCAGCATGTGAGTATGTACGTGAATGGGTGATTGACTAAATGTAGTGAAAGCGCTTTGGAGTCCTCTGGATTTAATAGGGCACTATACAAGTACAGGCCATTTACTATTTTGAATCCTTATGATAAAGTTGATCTATGATTAAAGTCTGATATGGAGGGAAATTGAATGTCTTTGAGGAATCATCATGCAGTGTGGCTGCAATTGACCACTTTACCATCTGCATTGCCAGTTTCCCATCAACAAAATGAGAGTAAGCATGGGTCAGAGTTGTCGTTAGGACAGATCCCGACAGATCCCGACTTTTGCATGGAAACTGACGTATGCAGGTGGCATGGCCCATTTTGTGCATACGCAAGCTCTATAAATGAGGCCCCAGATCTCTGCCTCCAGCATATTCAGCTCATCATCTTCTGCTGTGAGCAGCCTGCTGTCTGCACCTAGCTTTTGTTTATTGTTTTATTCTTTAAATACACCTTTTGAGCGCAATTCAGTATTTGGATTGAATATCGGGTTATCTGTAGCCTGAGCATTACATTTCTGTCATTAGTAAATGTATTGCCTATTAATGTTACACTATAGAAACAATTAACCTTTGAATGTCATTGATGAAGCTTGTTACAGTGAAACTGAAGAAGTCTAGTCAAGAATTTACTTACCTTATTCCTTTGTTAAGGTTATGTTTTCTATACCTATGTAACATTTCCCTCTGTAATGTTTTTCTGGTCATGTACAGCACTTTTAATTGTCTTGTTGCTGAAAAGTGCTACATAAATAAACTTGCCCCTGCCTTGCCTTGCCTTGCCTTGCCTTGCCTTGCCTACAAGCAGTAACCCTGCTAGGTCTAGTAATTTTTGAGTATAATTCCTTGCTGTACATTAGATTCAAAAACTCTTCTGTAAGTTTGTGTTTATTTTGACTTAATAGGTCAATATCGGAATCTCCACAGATGATCAATTTGCTAATGGTTTTATTTATCTAATGTTTGTCACAATACTGCTGAAAAGACTGTTTTGCCACAGGTTAGTGATAGGAAATTAAAAGAAGTTCAGACATTTTAATTTAAGTGATTTTTTTTAATAGATTGATTCATCAGTGTTTCTTGATAAATATAACTTAGTTTTCATCAGAATAGTAAAAACATCATTTTTCCTATGCTCTCTAACTATGGGAACATTTGCATCCAACAAAATCCACATTGAACAAAAGCATAAAGTGAAAAAAGACCAGGCCAAGCACTGTAGAGCTTTATATCTAAATTAGAAAGATTTATCAACAAAATAAGTAAGCTGGAATCTCTTTGGCTAATAGTTTTTAAACCAGCCGTGTGCTGTTGATGTCTAAGCTTCCATAAAAAATATTAAAATCCATTTTATTATATTTTGCGATATAACAGTAATTGCATAAACACTAGACTTATATGTAAAGCTGTAGGAATGTCATTTGATACATCACCAGTTTTATGTAGAAACTGTAGGGAAAAACATATTTTCTGGCTAAAAGGGATTAAATATTCTGGGTCTTGAAAAGAAGCTTAAAAAAACCAGCAGGGTGCTGTTATTGAAAGCTCATACCTTTTTCAATGAAAGCTCTGCAAAAAAATGAAAGCGATGGATAAAATAATTCAAAGTATTATCTCAATATGTTGAGTGTGTCAAAATTGTTTTACTTTCTTTACAGTACTCATACATTTATAAAGTGTTTTTATAAATACAATTATTTACTTTTAATTACAAGCCGTATGCAACGAAATTTCGTTCTGTATGTACTCTGTACATACAAAATGACAAATAAAGATGTCTAAGTCTAAGTGAATGAAAATATTCTCTTTTCCTTCGATCTGTTGTGGTACAATGCTCAGGAGGGTCTGCATTCTTCTGATCGTGTCATGTGGCTTTTTTCTGTTTCAGTGCACCATATACTTTGTCATTATGAATAAAGGCATCAGTGGTTTGGGACGTAAAGTGCATGACCTCAACACTGTGGTTCAGTGTTCCACATGTCAATGAGTCATTTACTATTGAACTAGCTGGTGCTCTGCATGGGCTTGAATCCCTGTTAAATAAATAACCAGCACGCAAAGGAAAGATACTAATTATAATTGACTGTTGGGTGCTT